>NC_039278.1:16703824-16706324 GCF_003368295.1 Carassius auratus | reverse complement strand
TCACATTATACTGTTGCTGAAGGGGTTTAACTACAAAAACAGTTGTTGTTAAATTAAAATTATAGCTGTTTTTGCAACGCCATTTTTGTTATGTCATCTCAAGCTCTTTCTGACAACAAAAATAATAAACCTGGTTTATTTGACTTCGGATTAGACCATAAACTTAGATGTAGACACGTGGTACAGTAGGTGACGTCATATCGAACGCGTTGGATTTGCCGCGAGAGAAACTGTGGAGCTGTCAATCAAACCGAAAGTAAAGAAGCCTATATAAACCTGCGCACAATCACAGCTTCATCACACATTACAACTCAAACCTCATCTTCTGGACTGATATTAATATAAAAATACAACAAAAATGGGCGTCTTCTTCTCTAACCTTCTCTCGCGTCTCTTTGAGAAAAAAGCGATGAGGTTACTTATGGGTGAGTATGTTTTACTTTACTGTTATTATTTGATTCTCATTCAGTTTTAATATCGCTATAGGTGCAAATAGATGCGTATTAATTAGGCCTATACAACTTTAGGCATATTATATATATATATATATATATATATATTTCAATTATGAATATTGAACATGTTCATTGTGTAATGTCAATATTTCTTGTTCAGTTGGTCTGGATGCAGCAGGAAAAACAACAGTCCTCTACAAACTCAAATTTGGTGAAGTTGTCACAACTATTCCGACTCTAGGTAAGAAAATTTAGGCCAAACTAATTTAGTAAATCTTAAAGGGACAGTCACCCAGAAATTAAAATTATTTCATATTTAACTCACCCTCAAGTTATTACAAACCTGTATGAGTTTCTGTATTTTTAGATATTTTTAAAGAATGTTGGCAACCAAACAGTTGACAGTAACCACTGGCTCCCACAGTATGGAAAAATACAATGGAAGTCAATGGCTACCATACAGCAGCATATAGACAGCTTGAATCGTGTCCGATAACGACTGACTGATTCTCTCTAGGTTTTAATGTTGAAACAGTTGAATATAAAAACATCTCATTCACCGTTTGGGATGTCGGCGGTCAGGACGTTATCAGACGCCTCTGGAGACATTACTATCAGAACACTAAGGTATGATCTGTCACAAAAACGTGTTTAGTAGCTATTATTTTCAATATTCAAATCTAATCATCTGCTTTTATGAAGTGCATTGAGTGTAAGTGTGTGTTTGTGTGATTCAGGGTCTGATCTTTGTGGTGGACAGCAGTGATCGTGACCGGATTGAAACAGCAGCAGAGGAACTAAAGGCGATGCTGGCGGAGGACGAGATGAGAGACGCGGTTCTGTTAGTTCTTGCTAACAAACAGGATTTACCCAAAGCCATGCCGGTCCCGGAGCTGACAGACAAACTGGGTTTACACACACTGAGAGGACGACAGGTGAGACACACACACTCTGTTTGACACGTGATGCGTGATGTCAGTGTGTGTCTGAGTGAAATAAACGTCTGCTTCTCTGTCTCTGTGTCTCTCAGTGGTTTGTTCAGGCCACATGTGCGGTTCAAGGGTCAGGTTTATATGAAGGACTGGATTGGCTCTCGGATCAACTGTCCAGACGACCGTGATGCTGGAACTTTACTTTTGGGTTTTTGTGGCCTGATACTTCAACACTAACACATCCAGTGATTGAATGTAACAGCCTCCAGCTGTTTATTATCTGAAATGCATTTTTGATTTATTAATGTTAAATTATAAATGGCACATTCTATCGGTTCTATGAGGTTACTTCTGAAAACATGTTTTCACACACTGAAAGAAACAAACTTTGAATGACTTCTGTTTATGTGTTTGGTTTTATCTGGCTTTTGAAAGAATAAGCTGATGTCTGCCTGAGAATTATATATGTATATATGTATGTGTGTTTCCTGCCAAATATCTCCAATAAATTATTTATTTATTTACAAACATTAGTATGCTTATGTCTTATTTTGATGCAATACTAAATAGAAAAATGCATGAGAAATAAAGAATGTTTTGCACAGTTATGATTGATTGATGTAAGATGTATCAGAATTTAAACATGCTCTTAATATTACGTTTTTAAAATAAATCAGGAAAAAAACAGATCCAATAAATGATGAATTCATGCAAAAAAATCTGTGTTTATGTTTCACTTTCAGTAACTAATATTTGCAGAATGGATGACATTTTTGATACTTACTATTGATTTGTAATAAGCTAATTTTTTTTATCTTACCAACCCGATGCAATCTTCACTGTTTGGGATGTCGGCGGTCAGACCAAAATCAGAGGTCTTTGGAAATATTACTATCAGTACACTGAAGTAAGAGTTCAATACAAACATGACTGTATATGCAGGATGATTTTGCAGTCGTATAATATCTGATCTTCATTTTGAAAATGTCATCTTATTCTGTGTGTTGGTGTGATTTCTGGCCTATTTTTGGTTCTAATGTACATACGCCTCTAAAACATATGCCTTTCAAATAAAGTTTGTATTTATATACAAATATAGGTTTAATTATTTAA
>NC_039278.1:16618824-16701324 GCF_003368295.1 Carassius auratus | reverse complement strand
AATCTCAGGATCATTACAGAATGTAAACACATTAGACTCAATGGACTTAAAATAGGCTTCCTTTACTTTATGCAAACTATAATTTCCTGATTTTGAGCTTACGGATGACCTGGATGTGTTCTTATGAAGCAGATTTGATGTTCTGGTGTGACAGCACAATCTTTCACAGATCTCTCTTTCCTGACTCCATCTTCATGTTTAAAAGCAAAGGGAATGTTAATCTCACACGGTGAGACTTACAGCAGAGAGACTCAGAATGTGTCCGTGACACGCGTGCATCATTCTGCCAACATTCGCCCCTCTCACGCTCAGGCACAGTCACTTCCTGTGTGGTTTTTGGCAATGCCAGCATTGTCCGTTCAAGGGCAGCAACAAGTGCACTTGAGGAGAACAGAGCAGAAATCTAGCAGGTGTCTGTGGCTGAGGGTCAGGGGCTCGGAGGTTTGTGTAGGATGCCCTGCAGGTCCTCAGGAAGAGACAGGATGATGCTCTCGATATGGGCCTGCAGTTTGGGAAGAGTTCCTGGTTTGACAGGAAGCTGATCCTTCTCGGCCTGAGTCTGAGACACACGATGGAAAGCAGCGTATGAATTTAATTACACATTTATGCAGTCGATGTACACACTGTAAAAAATATTTTCAAAGCTGTGAATAAAAACGATTACAGGAGTACATTTAATAAGAAAATACTAGTCTTTTTTACTTTAATTTTTACAGAATTTCAGGTTTAATTAAAGTCTTTTTTTAAAAGTTATAAACAGACTACTGAAGCAGGTTTTTATTTGAGTAGTTCTACTTTAAAAATGTCATGTTTATTTCAATGTGTTACTTGCTGTTTATTTGTAACTGATAAATTTACTCGCAATTTCTGAGTGAAATAGTGAAAAATACATTTGTAAACAAAGACTATTACAAAGAAATAACTATTTTCAGTCTTTCTACTACAAAACTTCACATTTAATTCAATGCTGTTTCTTTGTAATCATTCATGAAATTCAAATAGCAATTTCTAATTTAAAATGTCTATACACC
This sequence comes from Carassius auratus, assembly GCF_003368295.1. Taxonomy (NCBI): domain Eukaryota; kingdom Metazoa; phylum Chordata; class Actinopteri; order Cypriniformes; family Cyprinidae; genus Carassius; species Carassius auratus. The sequence goes on along the minus strand of NC_039278.1, from coordinate 16,700,293 downwards.
ATTTTTTTCACTGAATATGACAATAGCTATTTTTCCAACCAAAGTTGTGTTTTAAATAAGAAAATCGCATAAAATATTGCAAACAAAGTGGCATTTCCATTCTATGCATTTAAAAGAACACGTGGGAAACTGAAAATATCAGTAATAAAATAATAAGTTGACACAACTAGGGATGCATGCAAGACTTTTTCCCTTCATATTAAATGACAAGACAAATGATGTCATGTTATCTCGCATTTAAATGCATGATTTTTAATGATGTGAGACGATTCTGGGAATTAATTATAGCAAATCAGACTCTGTCTCATGCATTTCAATTTTCAATATTTTAGATATCTGGAGTAACCAGCAAACCAATCATATGATCTGTCAAGCAGAGGTTTTTCAAGCCATCCAAGATCTAGATGAGCTTGTTTCTTCATCAGATTTGGAGAAATTTAGCATGATGTTTTTATCAGCTGTTTGGACTCTCGTTCTGACGGCACCCATTCACTGCAGAGCATTCATTGGTGAGCAAGTGATGCAATGCTACATTTCTCCAAATCTGATGAAGAAACAAACTCTAATCTTGGATGACCTATAGTTATTTTCAGCAAATGTTCATTTTTGGGAGAAGTATGCACAGGATGAGTGCAGTGCTCACCAGTTTCTCCTTGAGTTTGAGCACCAGGTCGACCGTCTCCACCTCGGTGTGTTTCTGTATCCGCAGCCGCAGGTCTTCCTCACACAGCGCCTCCAGATGAAGAGCTTCCAGCTTCTGCATCATCTCCTTCCTGCGGTTCCTGAACCAGCCGTCGAAGTTCGGAGTCCTCAGGAACTGCCTGCGCGAGTCGAGTTCGAGAAACGTTAAAGACCAAGGCTGCATTTATGTGCTCAAAAATACAGTAAAAAGACTAATATTAGGAAATATTTTTACAATTACAAATAACCATTTTCTATGTGAATATACTGTAAAATGTAATTTATTTCTGTGATGCTCCGCTGTATTTTCAGCAGCATTCCTCCAGTCTTCTGTGTCACATGATCTTCAGAAATCATTCTATAATATACTAATTTTCTGCACAAGAAAATTTGTGATGCTTCATATTTAAGCTAAAACTATGATATTCTACTATACTACCCTTTACTTCCTATATATACATATACACACATTATATAAATGTGCACCTGTAGAGGCCGATCCAGTCTCCTTTGAGTCGTGAGGTGAGCTGAGGTCCGGCCTTCTCCAGCGTCTTCATAAACTCCTCCTGGTTGAACGGCCGAAGCTGGGGAGGACTCTGAGGAAGGAAACAAAACAAAGAGAAACATTGTGAGTACCGTATTTTTCGGATTATAAGTCGCATCAGTCCAAAAATACGTCATGATGAGGAAAAAACACATATATAAGTCGCACTGGACTATAAGTAGCATTTATTTAGAACCAAGAACCAAGAGAAAACATTACCGTCTCCAGCCACGAGAGGGCGCTCTATGTCTTCTGTGTAGACTACAGGAGAACTGAACAGCATAGAGCGCCCTCTGGCGGCTGTAGACGGTAATGTTTTCTCTTGGTTCATGTCAAATTAATTTTGATAAGTCGCATCTGATTATAAGTCTCAGGACCAGCCAAAGTATGAAAAAAAAGTGCGACTTATAGTCCGGAAAATACGGTATTCATAAAAATGACCAAATCCTTTAATTGCACAGTAAAACATCTGGTGAGTAAAAATCTCTTACTTTCCAGGGAGAGATGCTCTTCTGTAGAGGCATTAGACTGGCCACATAACGCTCCTGCAAATCAACCATATCATATTAAATTAGATCCGCATTTCATTACTTTAACATGCATTTAGCAGGTTTTCAGGAACAGTGTTATTTTAGCATTACTGATATATTATTTCAGTATTTGTTTTCAGTTTCATATAATTTAATCATGTGCTTTTGTCAGTTTTAAATACATCTATCTAGCTTTATTTCTATACTTCGGACTTATTAACTTCTTTCATAGATTTGCGAAGGCAACATTACTAATTCTTGTTAACATTTTTCATGCAATATTTAAATTTTCAGCTTTATTTCTGTTAATAGTAGTGATGTTAGCAGTATTAGTTAGCAATAACACTGTTCAGGACAGAGCGGGGCACATGTGAACGGTTTGATTTTGCATGCAAAGAAACGTTCTTACCAGTGGTATGATGAAACTCTGTGTAAGTTCCAGGAAATATCGACGCAGAATTGCATTCTGGGCCGCTGAAGGACGCTTCTGTTGGACTCCCTGATGTTAACAGCGAAAATAGTGAATTTATTCATGCGCTTGAATGTTTCAGCAGTGATATAAAACAGCAGAGAGACACTCACCTTCTGCAGCTGCTTGATAATGTCCTCGTCTTTGTTCAGGAAGGGTTTATATGCAGTGTAGACACCTGAGAGAACACGCCAAACCAAGAAACCTTCAGTGTAACACCCAGTTTTATTTATATGCTTTTACAGTTTGGAGTCAGGGACTACAGTTTAACTCAAACATTACCAGAAAGAAGAGTCTCACCAGGTTTTGAGTCCAAAGTCTTCAGGTTTTTTAGTTTCTTCACTTTCATTTGTTTGGCCATCTCTCCTTTACAAAAAAAAATAAAAGAAAAAGAGGTTATATTACAGTTTTTAATGAAAAAGTAATATATTGACGTTTGTGTTTAACGTTAATATAAGTCATAATATTTCTCAAACATATCTAATTCTATCTAACTTTATAATTAAAGGTCAGAACCTGCTTGTTTCATGTCTCCGATGCGGATGATGTGAGGCCAGTGCTGCAGAGTTTTGGCGAAAAATGGGTTTGTAACTCCCAGAATGACTGAAGGCCTACAGAAAAACAGTGTAGGGTTAACACAGAGAGAGCTAGTGACACAAACACTTCCTGTCTGAGCTCCAGAAATATCCTCATCCATCGATCTGAACGCAGAGTAGCATCTCGTCTATCATACATCATCCTGCGTGACACTGATCGAATTACACGCTTCGTTTGTAGGTCAAAAGAACGAGAAACTCGATATATTACACACCTGTCTACAAACACAAACAGAAAAAAAAAATTAATGAATAAAAATAAAATATAATATTATAAAATAAATGTATTACAAAACAATATTGTGATAAAATACAATTAATATTGCTATATTTAATCTGCTATATTAAATATATTTATAAACTAAATTATAATAATTTTGAAAGCATTTAATGAAAACAATTAAATAAAAAACAAAACAAAAAAAGCATTAGAAAAAACAACATTACTGGAACATTATTAGTATCTAAGTAACTTCACTGTTGGTTTTTGAAAAAATAAAAAACATTTAAATTATATGTATTATAATAAATTACGATAAATATTTCAATATTTAATACAATACATTAAATATATTAATAAATACAATTTTAAACATAATAAATACATTCAATGACAATAATTAACTTTTACAAATGCAAAAAACATTAATATATTGTAGATTAAATATAAAAAAGGACAGGAATAGTCCCTCAGTTATGGCACTCATATAAATGCTGATTTATATTAAAGTTTATATTTAATCTATCTGGAAAAATACAGTTTTTATATCTATTGGGCACTCACAATAAACTACATGTATTCTAATAAAATATTTCAATATTTAATTAGTATATTAACCTGATAACTGTCACTCACGTTTTTGAAGATAGAATTGAATGTGCATGATACAAACCTAAATTTGTATATTTCTCGACTGAAAACATTTTGTAACATGATTTTGATGTGCCATTTACATGGTAATGCAATGTCTGATTTTAAAATGTGTTTTGAAGGATGAATTTTGAGATTTTATGTTTTCAAGTGATATATAACGTCTGATGATTTCTAAAATGTGATAGAGAAAAAGGCAACAAGGAAGTTTTTTTTTTTTTCTGAGGGTGCACTCTTGTCATAAATTGATCTATTACTTTTCCTACATAATTTTTAACAAAAAATATTGGTATAATATATATTTGGGAGTCTTAGACCTTTCCAACGATATATAGTTTGTCAAGATTAGATTAAATTTGATTGTAATATAGTATAGTCAATGTAGGTGTCCCGTATACGGGACGGGGTGACATTTAACAGGTTAAATGTAATCATAAATAAATGTAAATATAATTATTATAAATAAATGTAATCAAACCAAGTTACACAAAGGCAAAACATATTAAAATATTGTATGTTTTATACAAAAATAAGGAAAGGGATAGTCGCTGTCACTTTACTCAAACAAACTTTGCTTTTTTGGGAAAATGTAATTTCATAATAAATTATAATAAAATAAAATATTTCAATATCAAAACACATTATTTAAAAAATACATAAAATATATATGTATATATAAACTACGGTATTTTCCGTACTATAAGTCACACTTTTTTTTCATAGTTTGGCTGGTCCTGCGACCTATAGTCAGGTGCGACCTATTTATCAAAATTAATTTGACATGAACCAAGAGAAATGAACCAAGATAAAACATTACCGTCTCCAGCCGCCAGAGGGCGCTATAATGCTGATCAGTGCTCCTGTAGTCTACAATGAGCAGCATAGAGCGCCCTCTCGCGGCTGTAGACGGAAATGTTTTCTCTTGGTTATAAATAAATGCAACTTATAGTCCGAAAAATATGGTATATAAAAAAGACTGATTGAACCGCATACATCCAGTTTCTTTCTTCATGCATGTGAAATATTTTACACGGTTTACTTACGGTGCTTGTGTTCGAGTGGTGTATTCCTTAAACTCACTGTCATGAATGGTGAAGTACGGCCGGAAATCACTGCAGTAGCGCAGCGGAGAGATACAGCTGCACGGAGACAGAGACAGATCAGTCTGAATCATTAGAAAGTGAAATATTCTGCTCACGGTAAACTCAGTGTGGTGTGTAACAGTGTCTCTGGAGTCTCTATATCACACACATCAACTGACTTCACAATTATCTAGCTGCCCTTCTTCAAGGTCGACCACAGCGTGTGAAACTCAGCATTAACCCGATCTGTCTGCTGCTGAGTACTGCATTACACCCCATGCACCTGGACGCTCACTGGACTTTTTTGCACAATGGAATGGATTTAGATATAATACAATTGTGTTCAAATGAGTCCTATATGTCTGTTTGCCAAAAGCATTATCATTTTATAAAAAGCACAAAGGAAGAACTACTGAAGATGGGTGTTTGGCTTCTGTGCACGTCTAGAGTTCACTCACTGATGTGCAATTTCTAAATTCATGTCATGTGCAATCAGAGAGAAACGTGATGATGATTTAAGAAAGAAGTTTCCTCCTGCATTTTCAACACAGAGTGATGTCATCAACAACTGTAGGCAAACATTTAGTGTTATATCAAATATATATATCATATCTGCATACAGAGATGTGATCGTTTCTGATGCATCTTAAGGTAATCTCATAAAATACAGATTCGGCTATAAAATATGATCGGATTGATTATAAAAAAAAAAGCATGTAAATTGAATTCTATATCATAAACAACCTGCAACGAACATGCATCTTACTAATAATAATCACAAAAATTACTTGCACAGTTTTATTTTAGTATCACTGATATATGACTGATTTAGTTTTTATTAATATGTTTTCCTTTCATTTTAGAAGTTTTAATAAAAAAAAAAAAAAAAATATATATATATTAAGAGGAGGCCACACATTACAGTGATTTTACCATGGTTAAAGGGTCTTTACACCTCTTAGCAGTGGTAAAATCACTGTAACACCACCTCACATGGCTTATTATTTTATTAATATTATTATTTGCTGTACCTGACCAATGCCAAAACAGTGTCTGAAGATTCTGCCGGTGATGGGGCCATGACCACCAACGCTTCACCGAGCAACACAAGCTCCCATAACATCTGAATATGAAAAAACACTGGATGGAAACACCTACAACACAAGAAACAATGAGAATATTAGGATAAATTACACAACAGATCATTAACTGGATGCTGGAATATATAGGATTTTTTTTTTCAATACCATTTAATGTGAAATATGCAGGCAATTCGGAGGAAATTCAGTCTTAATAAACATTTTATGACCAACACAGTTTGAAATTTTGATTAAAACTTTTATGCGTTAAAAAAGTGACCATGAAGACATTCTTAATGTTACACAATATTTCTATTTCAAATAACTGCTTCTTTTAATGTTCTGTTCATTAAAGAATCCTGAAAAACTAAATGTATCAGGGTTTTCACAAAAATATGAAGCAGCACAACTGTTTTCAGAAATGTTTCTTGAGCAGCAAATCATCATATCAGAATGATTTCTGAAGGATCATGTGACACTGAAGACTGGAGGAATTATGCTGAAAATTCAGCTGTGCATCACAGGAATAAATTACATTTTAGAGAATATTCGCATAGAAAATACTTATATTAAATCATAAAACATTTTCACAATATTAAAGCTTTTTACTGTATTTTTAATTGAATAAATGCAGACTTGGTGAGCAGAAGAGACTTCTAGTGTATGTCAACAACTTGCACTTTTCTCTGTTACCAGCAGGAGGCCCCAGAGGAGAAGTAATAAACAAACCCAGCCCAACTATGCAATATAGTACAATATGTACGAGCCACACTAGCACACAATAAACATGCTTTACCTGAAAAGATCCACTTCATGGACAGTGGGCAGAACGATGGACACTAGACTGTCACTCTGTGAATGAAAGATCAGACTCAATACATGGAAGCACACTGACGTAATCCCTCTGAATATGTCAGTGGTGGTGTGGTTCATACCGGCGCGGACTGGACAAGCTGAGACGTTCCAGGCTTGTCATAACACGTGGGGATTCGCAACTGAGGAGAGCAGACAGCAGCAGCCGTTAAAAAAGTGCAACGGATATTCAAACACTTAGCTGACATCTTGCAAAGAAAGAAAGAAATAAGAAGATAAAAAGTTACCTTCATGACCACACCCATGATGGGGAGCGTGAGGATCTTCCCCGGACACGGCGTGGGCCAGCGGTCAATGTCATTACATGCTTCAACGCAAAAACATACAACATTCATCAATACATTAAGTTCAGCAAGAAAAAACAAGAATAGGCAACATGATTTACAGACTATTTAATTTTAGAATTGAGGAATGTTGCCATGTAGTTCTGTTCTGAGTAATTGTTGCATGATTGTACACGGTTGCTAAGGTATTACACAGTTGCTAAGGTGTTCTGAGTCATTGTTGCATGATGCTACACGGTTGCTAAGGTATTACGCAGTTGCTAAGGTGTTCTGAGTTGTTGTTGCATGTTGCTAAGGTGTTCTGAGTCGTTGTTGCATGTTGCTACACAGTTGCTAAGGTATTTCGCAGTTCCTAAGGTGTTCTGAGTCATTGTTGCATGATGCTACACTGTTGCTAAGGTATTACACAGTTGCTAAGGTGTTCTGAGTCATTGTTGCATGATGCTACACTGTTGCTAAGGTATTACGCAGTTGCTAAGATGTTCTGAGTCATTGTTGCATGATGCTACACTGTTGCTAAGGTATTACACAGTTGCTAAGGTGTTCTGAGTCATTGTTGCATGATGCTACACTGTTGCTAAGGTATTACGTAGTTGCTAAGGTGTTCTGAGTCGTTGTTGCATGATGCTACACGGTTGCTAAGGTATTACGCAGTTGCTAAGATGTTCTGAGTCGTTGTTGCATGATGCTACACGATTGCTAAGGTATTACACAGTTGCTAAGGTATTCTGAGTCATTGTTGCATGTTGCTACACGGTTGCTAAGGTATTTCGCAGTTGCTAAGGTGTTCTGAGTTGTTGCATGTTGCTACGCGGTTGCTAAGGTATTACACAGTTGCTAAGGTGTTCTGAGTCGTTGTTGCATGATGCTACACGGTTGCTAAGGTATTACGCAGTTGCTAAGGTGTTCTGAGTTGTTGTTGCATGTTGCTAAGGTGTTCTGAGTCGTTGTTGCATGTTGCTACACAGTTGCTAAGGTATTTCGCAGTTGCTAAGGTGTTCTGAGTCATTGTTGCATGTTGCTACACAGTTGCTAAGGTATTTCGCAGTTGCTAAGGTGTTCTGAGTCATTGTTGCATGATGCTACACTGTTGCTAAGGTATTACACAGTGGCTAAGGTGTTCTGAGTCGTTGTTGCATGACGCTACATGGTTGCTAAGGTATTATGCAGTTGCTAAGGTTTTCTGAGTCGTTGTTGCATGATGCTACACGGTTGCTAAGGTATTACGCAGTTGCTAAGGTGTTCTGAGTCGTTGTTGCATGTTGCTAAGGTGTTCTGAGTCGTTGTTGCATGTTGCTAAGGTGTTCTGAGTCGTTGTTGCATGATACCACACGGTTACTAAGGTATTACACAGTGGCTAAGGTGTTCTGAGTCGTTGTTGCATGATGCTACACGGTTGCTAAGGTATTACGCAGTTGCTAAGATGTTCTGAGTCGTTGTTGCATGATGCTACACGATTGCTAAGGTATTACACAGTTGCTAAGGTATTCTGAGTCATTGTTGCATGTTGCTACACGGTTGCTAAGGTATTTCACAGTTGCTAAGGTGTTCTGAGTTGTTGCATGATGCCACACGGTTGCTAAGGTATTACTCAGTTGCTAAGGTGTTCTGAGTCATTGTTGCATGTTGCCACACGGTTGCTAAGGTATTACGCAGTTGCTAAGGTGTTCTGAGTCCTTGTTGCATGTTGCTACGCGGTTGCTAAGGTATTATGCAGTTGCTAAGGTGTTCTGAGTCGTTGTTGCATGATGCTACACGGTTGCTAAGGTATTACGCAGTTGCTAAGGTGTTCTGAGTCGTTGTTGCATGTTGCTAAGGTGTTCTGAGTCGTTGTTGCATGATGCTACACGGTTGCTAAGGTATTACGCAGTTGCTAAGGTGTTCTGAGTCCTTGTTGCATGTTGCTACGCGGTTGCTAAGGTATTATGCAGTTGCTAAGGTGTTCTGAGTCCTTGTTGCATGTTGCCACGCGGTTGCTAAGGTATTATGCTGTTGCTAAGGTGTTCTGAGTCATTGTTGCATGATGCTACACGGTTGCTAAGGTATTACGTAGTTGCTAAGGTGTTCTGAGTCAGTTGCATGTTGCTACACTGTTGCTAAGGTATTACACAGTTGCTAAGGTGTTCTGAGTCATTGTTGCATGATGCTACACTGTTGCTAAGGTATTACGCAGTTGCTAAGATGTTCTGAGTCATTGTTGCATGATGCTACACTGTTGCTAAGGTATTACACAGTTGCTAAGGTGTTCTGAGTCATTGTTGCATGATGCTACACTGTTGCTAAGGTATTACGTAGTTGCTAAGGTGTTCTGAGTCGTTGTTGCATGATGCTACACGGTTGCTAAGGTATTACGCAGTTGCTAAGATGTTCTGAGTCGTTGTTGCATGATGCTACACGATTGCTAAGGTATTACACAGTTGCTAAGGTATTCTGAGTCATTGTTGCATGTTGCTACACGGTTGCTAAGGTATTTCGCAGTTGCTAAGGTGTTCTGAGTTGTTGCATGTTGCTACGCGGTTGCTAAGGTATTACACAGTTGCTAAGGTGTTCTGAGTCGTTGTTGCATGATGCTACACGGTTGCTAAGGTATTACGCAGTTGCTAAGGTGTTCTGAGTTGTTGTTGCATGTTGCTAAGGTGTTCTGAGTCGTTGTTGCATGATGCTACATGGTTGCTAAGGTATTTCGCAGTTGCTAAGGTGTTCTGAGTCATTGTTGCATGATGCTACATGGTTGCTAAGGTATTACGCAGTTGCTAAGGTTTTCTGAGTCATTGTTGCAAGCTGCTACGCTGTTGCTAAGGTATCCTGCTTCACTGCTGCACATGCTATGCTGTTACTAAAGTGTTCTGAATCATTGTTGCATGTTCCCATGCAGTTTTTAAGAGGTACTGAGGTATTGTTGCATGTTGCTATGCAATTGCTAAGTTGTCAGTTGAGTCATTGTTGCTATGGAGTTTCTAAGGGGTTCTTCTGTGTGTTGCAATGCGGTTAACTATGTCCTTAATATTATGGTGCCAAAATAATAATCTTGCTATTTGGTTTTCTAATTAGAAAAGGTGCAAGATGAGTCAGTCTGTGTTGTCCATGTTTTCAAGACTTACCGGCCTCTAAAAACGGCTCCTGTTTCTCAAAGTATTCAGGGGCGATGAGCTTCAGCAAAGAGTGGAAAAAGGTCACGTAGGGCAGCTTGCTGATGAGGACCAGAGACTGCAGGAGCGAGACACACACATGCATACACGATGAGAGAAATATCATGAAGTTCAAAAATCCTCTCCAGATACAGACCAAAACAACAGACAATAATAAAAGGAATAATTTGGCTATGACTTTGTTCTTCCATAGCACAGAAAAGAGGATACGATGCAGTACATTCACACTGGCATAGATTAAAATATGATGCATTAAGAGCCTATATAACACATTAATGGGGATTTCTGGAGTTTTGGCTTTTTTTAAGGATCATACAGTATGATATAGTAAAAACAGGGAGAAACAAACAGCTTAAGATTATGCAAACATAATTGGGCAGAGGCTGAAATATATAACACCAAAAATATACAATTCTGAAGATTGCAATGTAGATCATTGAGATCTTCACAAAAGAATAGCAGATACTTACACAGAAATGCACATAAATATCAGTAACTCTAATAATGACTTAAGATATTTAAATGCTTAGTTTGATGATCAAAACATAATGCAATTCAATGATTGTGTGCAACAGGTTTTTCAGAAAAGTCATCGAATATGCATAGGCTTTATAAAGTAAACGATCAAATGCAAATTTTTTATATTTGCTCAAATGCATCTGAAATCAGTTGGGAGTGGTAAGGAATCTAGAGTAACCAACATGGTTCCGTTAGTAAAGAAAACAAACCGGGGTTGTGTCCGTTCATGTCACAAACCACAACGTTTTATTGATGCTCAGTGAATCATCTCAGGTATTGCATAAGAAGCTACAAGGCCCCAGAAACCTCCTGTGTCGAAGTGTTAAGGTGTCGAAACACTCGCCGTCTTTAAAAACAACAACTTGAAAAGTTCCAGCTCTCCCCTCTAATCTCCGCCTCTATTTTTAGGGTGTGAACAACGGTCGCTGGTGATAGATCAGACTGCAGTGTTGGGACTTGTTCAGACTCAGAGCTGCACTTGATCTTAGCTGGGGGCGGATTTCAGGTTTAATGTAAGGACTTGGGAACCAAAACAAAGTGAAAAACCATTTAAAGCTCCCTGTAGAATAAAAACACCACTCAACCGTGCTCAAAATCACTACAACAAACCACTCGACCAATAAGAGTAGAGAACAGGAACAGAAGTTTCAGGAGTGACATCTGCTTTTAAACAATGGAGTGAAGCCTCTAAATTAGTGTTTTGTGTGTATGGAACAAAACTCACAACCAAAATAGTGATGGCTGACACCTTGGTAAGGACTGCAATGTTTTGGCATCCACTATTTCTGACCAAATTAATATTAAAGCAACCAAAGACTGGATAACTTCAGGAGTTTATGTTCGGGAAAGCTGCTTTTAAGGGCACGCTTTTGAAGCATTGCCATGTCCACTTATTATAAGCGCTTTTGGGTTTGTTGTTTGAGCTTGGCTTATAAAGCGATGCAGTTAATAGTGTACGCAAGTGCAGGTCACAACCATTTGGTATTATTTTTAATATTTGGGTTTATTATGGACTTGTTCTTGTTTGTAGAATTTCTAGCAAGATCAAGAGTCAAGACGTTCCTCGTTCCCTGAGATTTCTTGCACCGTTCATTCAGAAGATTCAGCTCTTATATGTTTAAATACATCACAAAGGGATCGTTAATCCAAAAATGAATATTAGCTGTAAATTTACTCGCCCCCAGACCATCCAAGATTTAGCAGAACAGAACAAGTTCTTGGTGATTCATAAAATGCAAGTCAATGGCTACCATCACTTGAGAGTCAAAAAAGAAAAAGCATATACATGCAACATCATCTCCTGACGTTATATTGAGCTCTTATGAACTGAATCGAACGGTCTGTGCAAGAAACTGAACATTATTTACAAAACTTTAAGACCTCAATATATCATCAGGAGCCACAGGGATTCATTTTGCTTCTAGATATGCTTGTTTGACTCTTAAATAATGGCATCCGTTGACTTGGATTTCATGAATCACTGAGGACTTTCAGACAAAAAACATTTTTTTCCATAATATGGAAGTCAATTCTCACAGGTTTGAAACATTTTTAGGATTAATCAATTACAGAATTTTCTTTTTTGGTTGAACTGTCCCTTTAAGCAACTGTATTTAGCTGCAGTGTGTATGTAGCCAACATTGTACAAGTTATAATGTGCACTAAAGGGCCAAGAATTAGACAAAAAATGCTTCACTGGAATCATTTGTCGCAGAGCCAGAAGCAACCTGCAAGTCCTAACAGATAGCAGATGTCACTTTAATTTCATCATGTCCCTGATCAACAAGTGATAAATCATTTTGGTTGTACCTTCTGAAAGTAGCCTCTCTTGAGCGACTTGTCTCGCACCTGTCTGAAGTACACATACCCGTAGTAATAGCCCTGATCTTTCTGTGGAAAATGAAAACAAGCACATTTTTCATATTAGTGATAATGACATGCAATAGATTATTTGCAGAAGTATTTCAGATAAGGGCATGCTCTGCTTCATTAACCGGATCAGTTATGATTTATAGGTTGATGTCGACCTTGAGACAGACCGGTGCATCCCGGTCGAAGTGGTCGAGGAAACATCCGAGTGACGACTTCCTGTCTGCGGCCTGCCGGAAACGGAAGCAGAACTGTGTGTCCCCGAGACAACCTGTGAGCAGAGACACAACCGGTTACATTTATCTGCAAAACTACACAGCTTGAATCAAGGCCATTCATCTGATGTGCTTGTTTTTTCCAAAACAAATCTGACTTCAGCCACAATATCTGGGCTGCAAAATCAATCTATTCTGCAGAAATAAAAGCCATGGTACAAATTTGATGTGTTTTTGCCATTTAAAATAGCTAATAGGCTTTAGTTTACATCACAGTACAGCAAAACTGCATCTTGACATCAATGAAGGCACTTCAAATTCAGGTGTGAGAGACGTCATCAAATTTTCTTCTCCATTACAATTAATATTTCCAGAATTCCAGAAAACATATTTCATTTAAAATGTCAAATAAACATTTATATTTCAACTTTTTTTTCAGAATGCACAATAAAAATGCCATCAAATCCAACACCTACTGAAAAAAAAAAACAATTAAACACAAAAACTATTTTGATTTAAAGGGGTCTTGAAATATTTATAATTACTACATTAACTCTAAATACGTCGCTTAGAAAAACACTAAGCTGCAGATCTCTGAAAAATCAATAAATACAAAATAATAGAATATTATATAATATATTATTACTAATAAAATATCATATAAATCACGGAATAACACAAAGCTTGAAATCTAAAAAATAATAAATAAATAACTAAGATAATATAATAAAATATTGAAATAAATTATCTGTATGTTGTGTAATATGAGCATGACATTTACACGTCTTTTAGACATTCACAAAAAAATTTAACACAGATGCAACATTCACAGTAGTCTATAAAAAGCAGTGTTTACTCAACAATCGTTACATCAGGACAACGGTTTAATAATTAGGATTCAATCAATAACTAGGGCTATAGATGATAATTAAAAGGGCATTATCATGGAAAACACTAAAGAGAGAAATAAATAGGTTGACAAATATATATATATTTTTAAAAAGATACAAAACTTTCTAGTTAAATGTTTCTGAAATGAGGTCTAACAAAAATTTACGGCATTTTTCTGTAAAGAAAATCGATGATTATTAAAAGGTCCTTATCACAGAAAACACTTAAGATAAATATGTTGACCAATCAGGGTTATTATAGTTAACTAAAACTAAAATTAAACCATAAATTAAAAAAAAAAACTTTAATTTCAAATTGTTGCAACAACATTTTTGATCTTAATTTATTTTAACTTGATGTACTAAAATTGCTAAAACCGAAATAAAAATGTACAAAACTAAAAATGCCCAAAACACACAAGAATACTAAAACAAGCTCAAATTAAAGTCAAAACTGAAGATATACAAATAAACTAAATTAGTATCTCAATGATACTAAAATAACAATTTGAGAAAATATATTTTTTATAGAGAGACATTTTTATACTTTTTTTTTGTTTATTTAATGTCAATACTTTTATTAAAACAAAGCCATTTTTTCTGTAATAGTCAAAGCTTTTAATAGTCATGCTTGTGACGGTAGCCATTCAGTGTTTATTCGAAACATTACTACTGACAATTTTATAATTGACCCATAATTGAAGTATTAATATTTCCACTACAAGCTTCAATACAATTTACTTGCAGCTTTCTACACTGTAAAAAAAAAAAAAAAGAAGTTCATTTTCATTCATGAAGTTACAGATTTTTGGAGTATGTTTTACAAGAAAATACCATTTCAAATAGTCAACTTTAATTTGGTGTGTTACTTGCTGATTCCTTGTAATTATCTGTAATGAGAACCCGAGGTCCTCTAGTAAAAGAGTGATTCAGGGTTGATTAGCAGGTTACATCTGAATTTTTCTACAACGTTTGTCAAACAGTCCATTCACAGCAGGATATCCTGTGTATATATCTTAGTGCATTAAATCCCAAAAATGTTAAATCAATTAATTAAACCACTGCAATGCTATGATTTCACCATGGTTAATGGATGCCATTAATTAAACTGCAGTTCAATAGGGTCGGTAAGATTTTAGCTGCAATTATTTGATTAAAATATACAGTTACATTGTGGAATATTATTGCAATTTAAAATATCTGTTTTCTATATGAATATCTGTTAAACTGTAATCTATTACTGTGATCAAAGCTGTATTTTCAGCATCATTCCTCCAGTCTTCAGTGTCACATGATCTTCAGAAATCACTGTAATAATCAGATTTGCTGCTCATTCAACCATTTATTATTATCCAGGTTTAAAACAGTTGTGCTGCTTCATGTTTTATTTGTGGAAACCATGATATATTTTTTTGAGATTTAAATCTTTCCTGTAATTAAATTTTTTAGCGATCTATTTAATCAATTTCTTGTGTAGAACCTGGTGGTTTGAAGGATAGTGGCAACACTTAAGTAAAGCTTCACTGTGATCCTTAAATCAAGTCTTTAATGTCATCGAATGATTCTTGTTCTAAACCTGAACCATGCACATATATTGTTTTAGCTCAGAAAAAAATGTAATGGGATACCTACAAACACAAAGAATGAGTTAAATATTATAAGTATAAGTATGTGAAGATTGCTTTTTACTAGTTTGTAAAATATGATACACATCTGTGCTTTCAACAAAACATGCTACATCCTGTAAGATAGCATATTGTATTGCAAGAGAGCTGAAGTGAGTAGAATAGGATAGGATTTCTGCTCATACATCAGGTTCTCCAGTTTCAGAAAGACGAGAACATGATCAATAATAACTCACCAGGAGATTCACTAGCGGAGAGTGAAATCCACAAACACATTCATGCAGAATAAGAGCGTCCGCGTGTTTACAAGGTCACTAACACGACTGTCCTGCAATCTTCAAATCCTGTTCTTCCTCGTTTGTACCGCATCGCTATTAATAACCCAGGTTTAGTACAAACTACAGTAACAGGCTGTGTCTTCTCTAATACAGAAGAGTCAGATACTTCACGACCCACGCTGTGAGCTTCTTTCTGAATATGCATGTGGTGTTGCTAAACTCTCAACCCACACACATTATTTAGCGTAAGGATCATAGTACTCACTCAGATGAATTACAGTGCTCCAAATCAAACACAAGCCACACAACACGACTGCACTGCTTAAATCACAAAACAGACACTTTGAGGACTAATAAGACTCACATACAGTATATCAGGATTTAAAAATATATTAACAATCCCATCAATGTTTTATTATCAATGAGATATATATATATTTGTTAGGTTATATAAAAAATAAATAAATAAATAAAACATGTTAACCTGAATGCACTGTAAGTCACTTTGGATAAAATCTGCTAAATGCATAAATGTAAATGTAAATGTATATATATATATATATATATATATATATATATATATATATTTCTTGTTATAATTTGTTATATGACTAACTTAAAATGAGAAATGTTTCCTTGGAAACAAGCTGAATTACAATAAGTTTAAATTTTTTATATTTTATTACAATTCCCATTGATCTTATTTCACGTAAAAAAATGGTTTTATGGTTTTTGTTTTGGTTAACTATAATAACCCTGGATTTAAATATTAAAAGCTTGTTCAACTCATAGATGTTCAAATCTACATTCATGCATTTGTGCATCTCACCAGCTGTTTATTATTTACAACAGATACAGGAAGAACAAAGAAAATCCATAGTGATGGAATACAAATCACCTGAATTGGAGTCTGGGAACGACAGATAGCATATACTCGTTTTCTAAAATGAGAGAAACAAAGAACACTCAATATCTTAAAATTAATCTGAGTTCATTTTAATCTGACAGGACGAGATTATATATATATATATATAAACAGTTTGGTACCTCTTTTTCAGTGAGTCTGGAGTGGTGAGGATAGATAACCTGCATTAGAAAGAAATAACATGCAAAATGAAAACAATTTGTATTTTCAAAACTGCATTTCACAAACAAATGCATAAATGACACATAGATGAAAACATTTAATGCACAAATATTTCATAGCTACTGAAAGCCTTTCAAAACTCAGGTTAGGTCATCAGGTCAGACACAGTATCATGCACAAAATGAACTGCTTACACTGCTCTAATATCCTGCTGTACTGCAAAACTGCAATTACAGTAATTTGCAATAAAATAAAAAGTATCAAATTATATATATATATATATATATATATATATATATATATATATATATATATATATATATATATATATATATATATTAAAATTGCTAACTCAGCTATTTTTGTTAGCCACTGATGCTAGCAGGTTTTCCATTGACTTCCACACAGTTAGCAGGCTAGCTCACAGATGACAGCTGAACAGACCGCAGTAATATGAGCTAATATGACAGTGTGCTGTACCTCCACAGCTTGGCCGAGCTCCAGATCGAAGCCGACCACACAGATACAGTGCAGCCAGGAGGAGAAGCGGTCCCACGGCAGCAGCAGCGGCTCCTCTACCGCTGGAGGCCCATCGACAGGCATCTCCTCAGCCGGGGAAACTTTCAGAGTATCTTCCGGGTCTTCCATCTGTTCTTCCAGTCCCTCAGAGCCCTGAAAGGCCATGGTGTTACCCTCCGCTCGACCCAGGTGTGATCGGACTCGGTTTAATTGATGAAAGCAAGAGAATCTCGAGCTGTAAATAAAAACACTTCCAGGATGAACGGGGCGGAGCTTGCGTCAACAGCGTGCTAACGTCATAAGTGAAGTCAAGATTTTGACGGGAGCGCGCACGCAGCCACGGCGTCTCTTGTGTACTAACCCCATGAGTTTTAACTTTCGTATGATAAAAAAATATATAATAATAATAATAGTAATAATAATAATAATAATAATAATAATAATAATAATAATAATTGTGTATTTTATTTTCAGATTTACATTTTGGAATGCAAAGAACAATAAAATACAATATGCGATTATTTATTTGATTATAAAGAGACCATGTACATAAAAAGAAGCATGATCTTTGCTAACTAAATTTCTTACTTTTTATAAATGATTTTTATTTGTCCATAAACATTAAGGGGAAAAAACCTATATATATATATATATATATATATATATATATATATATATATATATATATATGTGTGTGTGTGTGTGTGTGTGTGTGTGTGTGTGTGTGTGTGTGTGTGTGTGTGTGTGTGTGTGTGTGTGTGTGTGTATGTATATTTTTAATGTTTATGATTGGCATGTCAAGTTTATTTATTTGTTTATTTATTTATTTATTTTTATTTTTTTTGTGCAACCCTCAAGGCTTTTAGTGTAATTTTGGCCAATAAACATTCATTCTTAAATTATGATTCTAATTATAGTTTAGAATGTATAGTTATAACTAGTGCAACTGAGGAAAACATAATCCTTTCTGAATTCCATCTTTGCATAATTAAGTTTAATATTATTTATTTTTAATCCGATCTGATAGGTCAAATATGGTTTGGTTTCATTTAAAGATTATTGGATGGCTTTCTGAAATATGTAGTCTCTGTGGCACTCTTGTTGAAAGTAATAACATGTTAAGCTCTGTTGTCTATTTTCATATGAGTTCATATGGTGGCTTGTCTCTTTAACATCATATAAAGTCTCAGGCATCACTGAACCGCATCATTATTTGCATATAGTTGTTTCAACAGTGATCACTTAATTACTCCTTATGGGTCACATTAAGAACCAAAACAAACCAATTGGATTAGTCTGAGCAAGACAGAGTCAAATCAGCATGGTCCATTTGGTGTGACAGATGTTCAGTGTAATTTAGTCCACAGATTTCAAGTCCAAACACAGGGATTGGGGGCGGAGTTAGCTTTGAAACACTCCTCCTTTTAGGGATGACTGTGAACTCCATAAATAACTTACTGGGAGCCTAGAAGCCCCTTTCAAATGCTTTGATTTTGCCAATATGCATTTGTTTTATGCTGTCTGTGTTTGCTAAGTAAGCTGTTTTGTCAATGAATATTAAGTAAAACCCTTCCAGTTCAGCATTTTACTTACTTGGATTATTTAAAATGAATAAATTGGACCAGATAGTGAAGGAAAAGTGTACAGCATTCATGAGAACTCCTTCAATGCTGTTTTAAAAAGGCATTCTAGCAAGCACCTCATGAATATGGTCTAATTTAATTCATGAATTTAACAGACACTTTTATCCATAGCAACTTACAGTGCTTTCAGGCTTATATTTTTTTACCTAACATGTGTTCCCTTGGAATCAAACCCACAATCTTTTGCACTGCTTACACAATGCTTTTCCACTGAGCCACAGGAACACTTTATAATTTGCCTTATATTCATAAAGGCTGTTATTATTTGTATAAGTTAACAAAAATTAATGCAGGACTGAACTAAAATTAAAATTAAGTAATTTATTCAAGTATTTATTATTATCTGTACTTATTTGTATTTTTATTCACTGACTTGCTTATGTGTTGTCCTGATGTCTTTCAAATTCGGAACCTTTAGCCTGTAATAAAGTTTGATTTATTGATTAATTATTTAAAAAAAATCTTCATGTTTCTTCTTCCATACCATCAATTTTCATTCCATATGAAAAACGTCATCTTTTTCTCTGGAAACGCCATTCGTCTTCACAGCAGCTCCGCCCCCGTTTACACGTCACCTTTAAGTCTCCGCCCCTTTCTGTGCGCGGCCCCGCGGCGATTTGTGGCCGGTTTGTGTGTGTGTATGTGTATGTGTGTGTCGCTCTTCAGGAGGACGACTTACTTCCAATTATCCTCTTGCACACAGCGATTTTTCCTCCCGTTTTCAGTGTCACCGAGAGCGGAGACCTCCACGGCTCATCGTGGGACCGTGTCATGGACTTTATTCGTTTATTGGTTTGTTTTCAGAGGAATTTACCGCGTCCCTCAGCAAGCTAAGCTAGGTATCGCGCTCGCGAGCTAATAACGTTACTGGATTTGCGCAAATTCTCCGCACTAGGAAGTTGCACAGACGAAAGAAATAACTGCTCTGCACCGGATAAATCCATTTGGAATTATTAATACCCTCTCTTCCAGTCCAGACGGCTTGATAAGAAGAAGATAAAAGGCCATCGTTACCTCATCGGAGCTAACGAGCTAACATGAAGTTAGCCAGCTAACGTTAACGCTTTCGTGTGGAAGAAAACCCCTTCCGAGCTTGCGCATGTTATATGAATTTCAGATAGTTAAAAGCTTGGTGATGTTGGGTTGAATTGTCTTTGAGCTTTTGTTTTTTTATATTGAATGACTGAGGGGTCTTATTGAAGGGTTGGGCTGATGATCTGTCCTGTTAACTTCAGCCAAAACCACTTACCTTAATATTCATCAGGTTTAGCATTTACAGTAGTTACGTTATGTTTTGTATCCGTTAATATAGAAGTCATTGCCAGTTAATCTAGAAACGCATGTTTAATTTTTTTTGGGTAGGATAGATTAGCTGGTCCAACAGGTTATTAGTTATATCAGCGTTGTTGTTGTGGCTAGGCCTATGGTTGTGAAGGGGGATGAGAATGAATTGTGTTGGGAAAGAGGTGTAAGAGCTCAAGTTGTGGACTGTCATCTTAAAAAACTGAGTTGTATGGAATTGGGCAGCTGGGTTGGCATCATGGGGGTATCGCAAGGGGGCATGAAGAAATCATCTACATAGTGTCTAAGTACTTTTAAGTTATGTAGTCGGTCAACTGGACAGCCTCGTATTTTTGTGTGTTGTTCTCCTGATAATTCATTAGAAAGATAGGAGCAACAGGGCAGTCTGGATCAAGAAACCCTGTCTTTCGTCTCTGGTTGGATTTGCACACCCAAGCCATCCTCAATGCCTTCAGCACTGGCCGTGTTCACCTGTCGCCCGAATTCACACCCGTTTCAGGAACGTCATGTCTATCTGGATGAGCCGGTCAGAATCGGGCGATCCGTGGCCCGGTGTCGCCCTGCCCAGAACAACGCCACCTTCGACTGCAAAGTGTTGTCCAGGAATCACGCTCTGGTGTGGTTCGACCACAAGACTGGAAAGGTAAATCGAGTGTATAAGCTTTCTCAGCAGGTGGAACAGGTCAGATGACATGCAGATGAAAAATGCACCTCGAGCTGTCTTGATTCATTAGGATTTTCTGTCTACAATAAGCTTATAAACATTCAGTGGTCCCCACCCAAAAGTCAGTATTTAGACGCTTAAGCTCCATTTGGTAACACTTTACTAAACAGTAAATCCCCATTACTATTGACTATCAATGAGG
Source organism: Carassius auratus (assembly GCF_003368295.1). Taxonomy (NCBI): domain Eukaryota; kingdom Metazoa; phylum Chordata; class Actinopteri; order Cypriniformes; family Cyprinidae; genus Carassius; species Carassius auratus. The sequence goes on along the minus strand of NC_039278.1, from coordinate 16,679,322 downwards.
AATGCATTTGTTACAGTATGCATTAATCTTTGTATACTTTAATAAAAATGCAACTGTTCAATGTTAGCTCGGATCCATTAGATGTTTACAGATAAAACTTGATTTTAATCATAATGTAATGTTGAAATTAAATGAAAGTAGTCTAAATGTAATACATCTGTTTTGCATTGTTAGTTTCAGGTTAACTAATGTTAACCCTTAAAGACTTAGAACATTTTTTGGGGGTGCCTGACACACCTACACCTTTTCTTTGTTTTTCAGACCTATTCTAGCAGTCAGCTTCAAGTGCCATATATCATTGTTAGAAAGAGAACTTAATGTCTAAGTTTAACTAATTTAAAGTCCCAATTTTCCTTTTGTTTTTTTCCAAGAATGAATGAAATTACAGAATTAAGAAAAATCAAGCAACAAATGGGTGTTTTTTTAACCGAAACCCCTAAAGTTTGTATATATTTCTTTAGAAAGTTGAATCTGGGTGTTTTACACTTCCAAATTAAATGTTTGTTTACACTTGACGTTCTTCAAGCAAGTTATAGCCATTATTAACAATTTTGTTATCGACCCTTTTAAGTGAAAAACAGGCATATTTCATTACTATAACTTATTAGAAAGTGTTACCTTTCAGTTAATGTCTGAATGCCATTGTATTGAACGGCAAAATATCACGAGACAGACCCAAGTGTTTGCACTTTATTATTTTTTGTTATAATAGTATAATTAATTTGTATGAATAATAATAAAATAAGTAATTGAGTGCTTGAAAATTACAGAGATAAATTTGTATGAATTTAAAATATTTTACAGTTTGGGGAATCTCAGCAAGAAAGTGTTATGAAATGTTTTTTTTTTGTATTTTAATTAAATGAGAAGTTATTTTATAATAATATAAAATTTTGATGTTCATGTGGCATTAGACAGATAAGATGTGATTGTTTGCCTTTACATGTAGTAGGGCTGTCAAAATGAATTAAAAACTATGTTAAAATTTTCTACTTAGATATGATCAATTTCAATTATATTCAAATTTAAAAGGCATAATTCCAGTTAGGGGGAAAATGCTTTTGGCCTCTCTCCTGAGCCTGCAAGAGGGCACATAACTCAAAATATTGTGGACGTTTCTTCAAAGCGTAATGAAATAAGTGCATAATGTTTAAAATAATGTTTATAAACCATATATAATTAATAAAGTTGCTTAAAAATTAGAAAACAAGGCTGCATGATTGATGAATATTAATCCAGTTGTATGTGTTCCCTTGAACTGATTTGCTGAAATCAATACAGGGATAATAATATAATCTACCGGCCAATGAGATTGCCGTTTGCACATTAGTTCCGCCTACTACAGGAAAGCCTGGAAGTTCTTAAAAGCTGAAGAATTCCAGAGGAACGGCGTTAATTTGACAGGAAAATACAACAAAGAATATAGTTCACATGGAGCGCATCAGTTTTCTCTTTCCCACTCTGTGTGTATGTGCCAAATTAACGGCGAGTCGTCTGCCTACACACTAGAGTTTAAGATACATCAAATACAGGTGCGCTGCGCATCCATTGAGATGAACTGAAAAATAGCACAGATCGCTTGACAGAGAGTGAAACTGAAGCACATTGGCTAATATTAGACGTCATGCAATGTAGAGGGCTGCATCTCTCATGAAATGTGATAGAACATTTTTATAGCAGCAGATGAACAATTTGAGACTTTCACTCATGACATTGCTGGGTCTGTTAAACAGGAGTAAAATATTGCTTTGGCATCTCTATGCTCCGTGTGTCAATGCTGAAAACGACATCTCTTAATTCTGTTCTGGCTTGTGAAATTGGATGTCCGAGGTTTTTAGCTGCCAGGTACATGCACTAGTGTGGCTCTGCTTTTCCAGGAACGTATTATTATTTAAATAATCCAGGAACGTGCTATTGTGAGTTTTGGTTTAGTGATTCACTGAGTTCTAATTTCAGATGACACATTTTGACAGTGCAAGTGCACATCGTATTAGGTCAAAAATAGTTTTCTCCCTCACGGTTGCTTTGAGTGATTTTCTTTTGTTTAGAGGTTTTAGGTGGCTGTGTGTAACATTAGTATTTCTTTATTTGTTGTTCGTACAGTTTGCATGCATAAAGAGGTTTTCTGTGCGACTGGCGGTGTGCCTTTTAAAGAGGAAGTATCTGATGCACTGAAGTTTTGCCATCACTCTGGGGAATAATTTCTTTGGAGTTGTGAAATAATTGCAGCTATGGTTGCTAACTCCAGTCATGTAGATTAAGGTGTGGTGTTTGAATTAAGGGAGTGCTGGTCGCTAGAAAAAAAACAGGTGAGGTGATTAACCCTTCAGAAACCGTACCATAAGTTGAACTGTTCCACCGCTTATATGTATGCAGTAATGATCTGAAGAGACTTTGCTCTGTTGGCATAGTTTCTGTCAGAAAGATGTGCCAAGATGAAGCTACCTAAACTGGGCCAGCCAATAGTTGGCATAATGTGAAACGGTGCCAATATCACCACCTGTCCACTGGCTTTGTGAGGCTCTGTACTATAAATGTGGGCATTGCTGAAAAGGTGGCGATTGTAACTTTGTGCCCGAGTATGTTGCCTGTATTTATAGACATCAATCAAAGCCGCACGGCCGCTAATAGAGTGAGTGTCTGGTTGATTGCAAGAAGCTCTGACACTGCTATTTCTTGGCAAAATGACACGGAAGAGAATGGAGCCAGTGTGTTTCCAATATACATCCCCTCATTGTGTTTCCTTCAGGATTAGAATTTGTGAATGCCCAGGTTTGCTTTGATCTTGTATTGTGTTGCATTACATTTCAGGCTGATCAATAAATGATTCAACCTGAATATCTGTAAGCCTTAATGTGCAGTGCCTGGATACTTTGTAACAGACTCATACAATATCAGACAGAATTTAATTTTGGGTCTTTTCCTGTTTAATGTATTTTGTACATGCAATCTGAACCAATCTAAATCTTCTGCAGAGAAGCTTTTGATCCCATTCAGATCAATTCATTGACTAGGGATGTAATGGTATGAAAATTTCTTATCTCGATTAAAGTGAACAAATTATCACGGTTACCAGTATTATCACGGTTTTGTTATAATGTGCTGGAGGTGTCAAAAAAGTTCATGCACAGAAATCACTTAACCAAAACAACAAATAAAATGACTTTTTGTTTGCATAATCACTAAAACAATAACATTACTAGTGATGTCCGGATTTTAGATGACAACTTGACTGACAACAGTTTAATAGCATTCAAGATTGAGATATCTAATGTAAATGTTCAAATTAAACTTTGAAAAAGATTAATAAAAAGTTAAACCTCACATTTCAATAAAGAAATATAAAAGTTAGAATAAAATAAATTATAATAGCCTTTAAATAAAATAAATTCTAATTGCTTAATAAACCTCTGTGATCACAAAAGCATTGCTATTAAGAACACTTCATTTAGATCAGCTGTCCTTATTTCCACTCCTCGTGCCCCCAGCTCTGCATATTTCACACTTCTCTCTTTAACACACCTGATTCAGATCATCAGCTCATTAGACTTTCACTATGCTTGAAAAATCAGTTTTGTTCAGAAATTATATTAAACGGAAAATACATGTATAATACTAGAAGAATAGTTTTAACATGGTTTGTTGGAACACTACAGTTAGCCCAAGTCCACATTAAATGATTAACTGACTGCTCTCAAAAACGTCTCTTTCTACTATGGCAAAGCTGAGGGTAGTCCCTTCAGAAACCGAGAGAATATGCTGTTAATTTTTAGTTTTTCTTTATTTCTGAATGTATGGCACAATCTGTAGACTACATTATGTGCAAGCTTGTGTGCTCTGTCCATGTGCAGCAATGTAGCAGCAAGTTTCCTTACTTTCGAGCGGAGATTAACAAACTGTACAACTTACAACATGCTTTAACCTCGCACACTCATCTCTAATTATGTTTAATGCATGAGTTGGCATAATTTGTGCTCGTGACGGAGCGATAGCAGAGCGTTTTCAGAGCAAGTGAAAACCTCAACGACTTTCAAAAAATCCACTCATAGCTCCAGACAAAATTACGTCGCTTCGCTCACATACTCGCTCTCAATGCACTTTGAATGGAACAATTATATTCAATTTACTGCTGACCAAGTAGGTCTTTGCAAAATGGTTATTAATTTTATCTACTATTCATGTATTATATTCAAATATATATTTCCACCATCCTTCTGTAATGAAAAACGTTTTGCTTCAGTTACACGTGTTCATGCTAAACTTCTGTATGTTTAGTTAAATTTGGGAGAAGTAAAATATTTTTTTTAATATTTGACATGAACAACCAGAAGCATGTACTTGAAGGGAATTTTTATCAAAAATCTATGCTGATAATGTCCTCACCCCCAGGGCATCCAAGATGAAGATGAGTTTGTTTCTTTATGTAGGAGAAATCTAGTATTCCATCACTTGCTCAGCAATGGATGCTCTGCAGTGAATGGGTGCCGTCACAATGAGAGTCCAAACAGTTGATAAAAACATAACAATAATCCACAAGTAATCCACACCACTCCAGTCCATCAGTTAATGTCTTGTGCAGTGAAAAGATGTCTGTTTGTAAAAAAAAATTAGGCATTTTAACTTTAAATTGTAACTTCTGGCCAAAATATGAGTCCATAACCCATAGCAGGAACGATTCATTCAACTCACTATTCAAGATTTTGATTTCACGATTCGATTTTTTTCACGTTTTTTTTAAATTAACAAAATGAGATTGAAGACATTATACAATAAATGCGAAGTGTTGTTTTATTAGGCTTCTGCTGCACGTTTCTTTGTGAAATTGAAATATAACAAAACTAAATAGAAATTTTAAAACAAACCCCAATTGAAACAACTACACAAATAAAATACATTTCTTAATATGAACGAACTTAAGGCTTAGTCTGTGCACTTTCCCTTTAAAATTAGAGGCAACCACTGGATTTTAATCATGATCCAAACAAAGATGCAGCATGAGTAGTTTTTAATTACTAGTACATAAAACATATCTGAATGAAACGCAGATTCACTCTCTGAATTTGTAAGATCCATTTGAACATCATTTTGAACGTAAGTATTGCGATGAACAATGATACCACTATACATCGGCATCATGATGATGCAAGAGATCGGTCTAGATCAGTAAGTCACATGAGTTCTGGACGATCTGTTATCTTGGTATTCGTATATCACTAGGTTTATTAGTTTAAGGTGATGCTTAGTATATCTGTATGTAAATACTAATATTAAAATGTAAATATCATCTGCTCAAAGTCTAAATTAAAAAGAGCTCTTAAAGTGACCTCTGAGTTCTACCTGGCAACTCTATAAATATCCGCTATTCATGTATCATAATAAGGTTGTTTACATCTGTAGGATTGGCCCTCCTTGTGATCTGTTTCAAACGTGTCTTTATCTGATGCCATGGAAACAGCAGAGAAGAGTTCACACATGTAATGCGATGTGGATCATTTATACATTGCTTGGAAATTTTTTATTTTCATTTAAGCTATTAACTAGAAAAAATATTGCATTGGTCCTACATATGTAATATGTCTCAGAATAAATACATTCTACTTTTTGCTGCTGCTTCTGGATGTGCATGAGATATTTACTGTTCTGTAAGTGTCTTACAGCTTTTATTACATTTAGTTTTCTCTTCAAGTGTTTTCTAATCCTGCTATATGATGTTATTAATATGTATGTCTTGGAGTTGAAAGTACACTCTCAGCATGTTCTTTATAGCGAACTAGCTCATTCACCGTATTAGTTGCAGATATTAATTTGTTTCATTGACAAGCTTACATGATGTAGTGTCTGTTTCAGCAAGGTTTCTAATATTTCAGACCGCTCTCGTAGAGATATCAAATCTCTGCTGCAATTGTTTAATATCTGCACACACATTCAATGCCACAGACAACCGGTAACAAATCGTCGGGCTCTATTTGGAAAAATCTCTTGTGCGAGCGCTGTTATCTAATGAGATCTTGTCAACAGAATTAATAATATTAGATGTGAGACATCTTAATTGGATCATATGTTATCTATGTAAATCCATGCTGTCATAATCTCTTAAATGTGAAGTTTTCAACGCCACAGAAAGCTCTGACATCTTCAGTGCTGTAAACTTAAAACTGAGTCGAGTTTATTCACCCTTTTAATCCATTGGTACGGAGATAAGACGCTCATACTACATTTTATATTTCAAACACGTATAAATCCCTATTTTAAGAAACTACACTGGATTTTTTTTTTACAAATCCTCGTGTTTTCTTCCAAGCCACTTGCTGGTGATCACTAAAATACCTACATACTTCATTTGGTTTCTAAGTAACTAAACACACTCTGTGATCTCCTTATTTGTAGCTTTTATATCAATCCCTGTTAAAATTTATGCTATTTAACGGGCATATATCTTCCATGAGGATCAAACCCTTCTCAATGCATGTTATGATGAACTTGACCTCATGACAAGTATGCCTATTATTAAGTATTATTTGTAGTTTATTTGTTAAAGTTATTCATTTGTTTTTGTTTAGCAAAATGAAGATTAAAAAAAAGAATACATTGAATATTTTCATTTAGTTGTTGGAAACAAACGGCGCTGCAATATATTATTGCACTTATGTTAAAGAAAAGCATTTAATTTATCAGTTAATAAAAAAAAAAAATATCAGCAATAATGCACATGCTGGTCATAATGTTCAATTGTGAATATGCCATTGCTTTCTTTTATTCATTGTAATTTAATACTCAACTAAAATGTTTGAATATTTGGTTTAAGTTTCTGTTACAGCTTGGAAGTTCAGTAGTCCATTTTAAATTAGTGGCATTTTAGTTCATTTTAGTTAATGATTTTAGAGTAAAATGGACTTAAATTAATAAACATAATCTGTCCTTGTCATTTTAAAATGACAATATATAGTTTATTTTTTCTTCTAAGACTAAAAGCCTTTTGAAATATTAAACCACACTTAGGCTCGAGACATTCTGTAGTCAGTAGGGAATTTTAAATCTCCACTGGGTCTGAGAAAACTGGCACTTTATCTGATTATAGTGAGATTTAAGAGATTTTTTTCTTAATTCAGTTTTACTTGCAAGCAGTTTTACACCCGTTTACTGTGTTAAAGTAGCGTTTACATGCATCACATTTCCAGCATGAAGGAGAATATTTAAGCTTTCCAGGTTCTTACCGAAAGGTACTTTATTGTAGTGGTCGACCGATATATCGGCCTATGTTTGGCATTTTTCAAATATCGGCATCGGCCGATAAGTTTTATGCTTGGCCGATGTGTTCAAGGGGGACTTTTATTTTGATGGCACTAGATCGCTGCACCTGAACAGCTCACATTCTCCCTTTGATTTACTGTTTATCCTTTTATATGGATAAAAGTCTGTCTAATAATGAGATAGAACCAGTAAACCAATGAATTAATATATACAGAAAGTATTATAATGATTGCTTATATATTATTAGTAATAGAAAGGCAATCATTATAATACTTTCTCTTTTGCGTCAGCATTAAGCAAATACGACATTAATAATATTAATGTAATTTTCTCTGTTTGCTGTATGTCAAATGAGTGTTACTCCGGCTTTATTACTTTTTTTACTTTTTAATTATATTTTTATTCAATATTTATTTGTGAAAAATACTTTGTCATCTAAAGTATAAGTATTTTTATTTTACACATTTATTTTTTAATCCATTGTCAAATGTCTATTGGCTGAAATGACTAAAGGAGACTTACACTGACCGTATGATGTGAGGTTTTCTACTACTTTGACTAGAAAACAGAAGAACTGATTGAGCTCAACAAAATCTAAATGCAACTAGCTGAAATAAAACCATCTTTGTGAAAAACATATGGTTTATTTTGAGAAATAGTTGAAGGCAAATATTAAGACATTTGTATTTAATTTGTTGATATTGCATATGCATTACTGTATTAGTTGTCTTGTATCTGACAGCTCCCTAAACAGGTGTAACCTTCCAACTAGTGTAGAAATCTCTTGATTAAACCATTCTAGTTGATGCTCCGCCTCCTCCTTTCCCATGATTCCTTTTAATTATCATTGTTGGAAGTGTTAATTGCACAAATCTTCTCTACCCAGTGTAATACTGCCTTTCTCTACAGCTTATATAAAACCTGAACTCAAAATAGTTCCAGTCTGCACATGGACTCAGTTAGGTAGAATATAAAGAGATTTCTTCTAGGAGGATTGATGACCTTCACGCTGTTCTCAGGAGCACTGGCATCTGTTAGAGATGTGCTGAATAAGTTCAAGTCAGATTTGTGTTAGAGGCAGAAGCCTAGTGTCCGTGCCGATTCTCTTTGGGGATGCTAATGTGCTCCTTGACGTTGGGATGTGGGGGTGAATCCCTGACAGTAAAATCAGCCCTCTCTCGTTCCCTCTTCTGTATTTCACTCACCCACTGTGTAGTAGCCTCTTGACAGTCACTGTGACACATGCAGGTGCATTAGTGAGGTGTCCCAGCATATTTAATCAATATTTAACACACCAGCTGTTGATAAATAAAGGCTTGACTATATAATCATAGCTTAGGGATCATACATGAAGTATGGCTTGTGGAAAAAAAAGAATTGTAAAGTAGTTTGAAGTTCATCTGAAACAAAATAATACTCTATTTCTATTTTAAATTACAGTTGAATTATTACAGTTGCAATAGATTTGAGTAAATTTAATAAAATAATTTTTGTTGTTGTTGCAGTTCAAAACTAATATATGACTAAATATATTTTTTGACCACGTCATGAAACCCTAATAATATCAATAATAATCATTTTTAATTATTAAAATAAAACCGTTTCAATAATAAATTTACCTATTTGTTACCTTCATGCCACATGATCATTAACCAACATCAGAGAAGCCAGAACATTGTTAAATTATTATTATTTGATGAAAATATTTAGTCATAAATAAGGGATTTTGCTGGCAAACATGTTTGGGAATCCCTGCATTAGCTTAAAACTAATTCAGTTGTATTTTATAATATTACATGCATTTATACGTTCATTAAATAATTCGTAACATATCAGAAGATAGTTTGTTAATATTTAATAGAAGTATAAAATATTAGGCTAGTCTTTTTGCTTATAATATTGCTATCATGTAGTGCTGCCTATCCAATTTCGTCATGTTTCATTAATCTCACCTTAACTCAGTTCCTGCTTATGCATGAGTGACATTAACATTTTGGGCTTTCAGAAAATAGAACAAATGTAAAACATAAGAGATCTGCCACCACAATAACCTCAGAATACAGTCAGCACAACTGTTAGCAAGCGGAAATAGGAGGGAATACGCTGTATCATTTGTTTCTCCATTTTTTTCTCGTTTGCTTGTACACTTACTAGTTCAGTTTTTATTTTAAGTCACTAAGGAAAGTTGAAGCACTGTATGTAACATCCCGCTAAATGTGGCATATCAAACCTTGAGCTCATGTGAACCAGACGCAGATCTGCCTGTGCATGCATTGTTTCTGGCCTAATTCTCTATGCACATGAGCTAATCTGTGTATTTTCTAAATGAGCTGGTTGCTTATGAACAGATGCATCACCAATGTCATGCCGTCTTCATGCCAAATTACACGCAAGACAAACACAGATATCACTTCGCTATGATGGAGGATGTGACTGGCTCGATTATATGACCAATCAGTAGCATAATGTGAGGTAAAATGCTTGTAAAAAAAGGAAGCATGAGCGGTTTCCTCAAAGTCAGGTTTGTGGGTCTTATCAAGGCATAAGCTTGATCTGGGTGCATTGAAAGAGACAGCGTTCATCCTCTGGCTTAACCTGATGAACCTGTTAGCAGCGATGCCCACATGTGACGCCTGGCGTGGGATGCTGGTGTTGAGTGGAGATAATGAATGTCACTCATACTAGATTTGTGTTTGACAGTGAGTCTATTCATCCAGCTGAGCGAGGGAGTTCAACAGAGTACACCAAACAATTACAATTCATGACGGCTCAATGCCACTCGATGTTTTTATTTATTTATTTATTTTATATGTGCGTACCTCAAACCGATCATGTGGTTTAGTAAATGAGTCGAGAGCTTGCCGTCAACACGTAAAGGACAGTATTTGTTATTTACATTTTTTATATAGTGTTAATTTTTATCTGTTAGTAATTTTAGGACTTAAACTTATTTCAGTTAAATGCAGCGGTTCTAATTTTATATTTTTTGTATTCGTGTAGTTTCAGTTTTAGTAATGTCATTGTGCTTTTGCCATTTTGTTAAGCTTTTTTTAAATTTTAAATGTAATATTTTTTGTAATTTAAAATTTTTTTTTCATTGGCTAAAATGTTTTATTAGTTTAACGATAACAGAACTAAGGCACTAAGTGTATAATTTTACCAGTCTAGTTAAAGTAAAGGTTTTATGTTTCGCTGTTGCCTTAAGAATGCGTTCTTCTAACTTGTATTGTAAAAGTGAACCTTTCGACCTCTATAAACTCTTTGCCCTGCATTAAATGTAGTTGATTGTTTCACCTCGTGGTCATTGCAAGTACTTCCTCTTTTTAAGCATCGCTGTCTTGAGGCCAGGACGTTTGTTCTGCGCTCTTCAGTGTAGTGCTGTTTTTGACGCATTGCTAATCTTTGGGTCTCTCCTCTCTTCTCAGTTCTATCTCCAGGACACCAAGAGCAGCAATGGCACCTTCATCAACAGCCAGCGTCTGAGCCGGGGGTCGGAGGAGAGCCCTCCCTGTGAGGTGCTCTCCGGTGACATCATTCAGTTTGGGGTGGATGTGACGGAGAACACCCGGAAAGGTGAGGAAAGCCTGTCGGTGTTAGCAGCGATAATCATAATGTGTTTATATGTAATGCAAGTGTGGATGTGTAAATGTTCCTTTCTAGATATGAAACTCTGCTTTATTTTTATTTTTTTATATATATAATACATTAAGATTTTAGAATATTATTAATATTATGAAGAATATTATGTATTGTAATATATAAAAGTTAAATTTTTGTTTAAATTATTTTATTATAAAAATAGTTTTTTAGGCTTGTATTTTAGTTTTATTTTGTGTGATATTGGCTCTGGTGACAATGTTGAAAATCATATTGTATAAAAAAAATGTATGTAAAAAAAAAAACCTTATTATAAACAAACATAACTATTTTGTGATATATATAGTTATTGTGAAATAAAATTACGCATTTCGCGATAAGAGTTTGATCGTATCATTAACCCTTATTATATTATTAATAGAGATGTACTGATGACCTGTCCGAGGGAAATGAAATGCTGTGTGATATTTTGTTTGCAAGTTGTTTTATTGCCGTCTTTCCATGTTTGAAACACTGATTTAGCGATTAGATGACGCATGATATGTTCATTCATGTTTATTTTGCATTCAAACTAGTCGTAAAGAGGAAGAGATGATGATGATGTTTGAACTGAGGCGTTTATACAGCGATCTATCGCTTGCGTCCCATGAAAGAGCATCAAGACGACATTTATCATTCGAATTTCCTGAAACAAAAAGCACATCATTTGAACGATAAATTGAAAGTAACAACATATAAACCTGGAAGTTTCCAGTGAAGTTCCACTCGCATTTCTAAATGCAAAAGAAAGGCAGCCTGTTACATTATTACATACTGCACTTTTGTCATATGCTGTAATGCAGAGACGGGCTTTTGAAACCCAAGAGCGCTGACCGGTTGTTGCTCTAAATGTGTCGTAACTCAAGTATATGCAATGGGACACTTTCACAATCACATACACATGCAAAGGAACTTACCCTTTAGAGCAAATGAAGGCAAATAATACTTCATAACAAAACGAAAGTACATATGAACAGGAAAACCTGTATTTTAACTAGGGATGCACGATATTGGATTTTGGCCGATATTCGATATGCCGATATTTTCTAAATAATTTTGGCCGATGCCGATACCGATATCGATATATATACAAATATATACTGATATATTTACAAATATATACTGATATATTTAAACTTTAATTTTACTGAAGATAAATCCATGTATCTCTTCTGTATTGATTCTACCATAAATTTATTATTTTACAAATGTAGACAGACATTCACATCTGAAAAACAGGTCAATTATTTCACTTGGAGAATATCGGTTTGGCTCATCGGCAGAAATATTCATATCGGCCGATACCGATAATGGTCATTTTAAGCTTTTATCGGCCGATACCGATGTTGTGCCGATATTATCGTGCATCCCTAATTTTAACTGGTGAGGTATTGAAAGTAGATTCCAGATTTCTTTGGAAACTTGGTTCCTGTCACATTTGGATGTTGTGTGTTTAAGTCTTTGGGTTAATGGAGCACAAGTTGGCTGCGTCTCATCGGAGCATCAGGAATTCTTATCAGTCTCTGGATATTTTTATTTATTTATCATAAAACACTCTTTTTTTTTTAAGACATGTGAGCTTCTTAGACGGCCTCACATGGCCTGTTCCTGTTTGTGTTAACCTGTAGCTTTGTTTAAAAGTTTTTTTTATTAAATATTTTTTCAGTCATGCATCCCTTATTCATGTTTCTTTTGTTTTTAGTCACTCATGGCTGTATAGTGTCGACCATCAAGCTCTTCTTACCAGATGGCATGGAAGCTCGGCGGCGTTCAGAGTAAGTCCTCTTAAAGATTATTTTATATCTTTTTTGGTGGTTAATCTCGCAAATAGCTTCTTCGCTCGACCTGGTGAGATATTCCTTAAGGTAGCTTATGCTTACAAGCTTTATCACTTCTAAAAACATGCACATAATGTGTTAAAATCTCTTAAGAGCTGAGGCTTACAGCTACTGATTCCACTGATTCACTTGACCAGAACAATATTTGCCTGTGCTTGTTCAGAGGAAATGACGTGTGGGGTGTTAGTTTGAATGTTAGTGGACAAATGTTGTATGACAGGTATTAGTAGAAGAGCAGATCTTGCTGGTTTTTGTTTCATGGTTGGACCATTTCCTTCATTTTTGATAAATTTCTCGGTTGTTTAGCAAATGCAAATTGCGTATTTGCATGTATAATCTCACCACATGTCACAATGATACCGTTTTTCTATTTAGGCAAAGTCTATTTATTTAGAAGAATACTTTAAATGAAATCCAGCGTAAGATTTATTGACGGCATGCATGTTTCTCACCACAGAAAATAATGTCAGAGAACAGACACAAATCAGAATAATTTACAGAAATGAAAAATATAAAAATGAACAAATGTTTAAATGTTTATAAATGTCTTTGTAATGTTGTTTAATGTTGTTTCACGTAGTTTAATTTTTATAAACCAAAAAAAGGCGTCTACATTATTTTCTATGGTTGTTGCATGGTACTCAAATTGTATTCATCCTAGTGTTAGTATAGCTTAAAATAAAAGATAATTGTAAATAAATAAATAATAAAATTGTTATTTACCTCGAAGTACAAAAAAAAAGTTATATACAAAAAAAAAAATCTATAAACTATATTGACATTTTTAAAAAGGCCTCATCTCGTGTGTGATTCACAGTTATAGATTTTTGATTGGATTTTTGCGATGCTGCATGAACACCAGACTGTCTGAGACGAGAGATAAGCACAGGCACCGTAGGGGTCTCGAGGGTCTCATCCGCCTCCATCTGCTCCATTTCAACAGCATTAGTCTGAGTGTCACCAAATCCAGACAGCTTTAATTACTAAGAAATCTGTGTATATGTCAGCCAATAGGCCTGTCACGATAACAACTTTTTGTTGTGCGATAATTTGCTCCTGAAATAATTGCGATAAGCGACATTATTGAAATTTTAATATATAATCATAATGAGGAAAGGAAAACATTTTTCATTTGTAAAAATATTTAGATCATGGAAATGAAGTATCAAAATATTAGATACCTTCAACTTCAAAATGTGAAAAGTCCCCCCCCAAAAAAAGGATATTTTTTAATTTCTGCAGAATTTTCCCAGACCTTAATTCTCTGTAAATGAAGGGTGCACACTATTGCTGAAAAACACAATGACTACTTAGCAGTCAGATGTCTGTATGCATAAAGGCACAGATCCCTAAACAAGATCATATCATGTAGAAGCATGTTTTAAATTAGAACTAGCACCTCATGACTACACGTTATGTACGAGAAGCTGCAAAAGACACAGGCGCAAGTGGAATGTACAAAACAAGGTGATTTTAATTTTTAAGTGAATATAATTGGCGTCACAAAAAATTGAATGTACATTAAAAGATGTACCGGTATTGACCTGCTATCCTGGTTGCAGAGCCAAGTGGTCGTGTAGTTAGTAATCTGATGCTTGACACTTCTGGTGTTTATTGTTTTCATGATTGATGGTTTTGTTGACGGAAGGGATTTCCTACCACTGTATGAATGCTATGTTTGACTGTGTATGTATCACCGGGCAATAAAAATTGTTTAACGGAAGGCATCCGTGAAGCAGATGGCTCTTGTGCCTCGAGTGCTGGCAGGACCTGTTCAACTCCATTCACGTGGAAACAAGGGCATCTGTGCTGTTTTGGGGTCTTTAAACGTTTTTTACGGCTCTCTTCGTTTAACGTGGAAGTGCTTGCTGAATAAAGATGACGCTTAATGTGAGCACGAGGAGATGGCAGAGAGCATCATATACACTGGCAGGGATGAGGTCTCGGCTGCTGGCAGACTGTGTCTCTGAATACACCCTGTGGCTCGATGCATTAATGACTGAACTTTATTTCTTTACTCTTAACCCTCTCTGTTAGGACTGGCTCAGGGATTCTTGACCCGTTTAATAATTGACTAGTCTGTTAATGGCAGCTCAGCTAGTGAATTTATATGGATTCTTTTTTTTATATTTTATATTTTTACAAAAATGTGTGTGTTGTGTGTGTAAAACTGTTTTTAAATGGTCTATTATTTTTCATATGTATAAATATTTATACAAATATTTTATTATAAAGTATATTAGTAAAATATTTGTTTTACTGAATAATACATATAAATTGCATGAATTAATGTATTTATAGGCACACACACAAATTTATGTATAATTTAATAAATATACTGTTTGTATTTTACATACAAAACCAACAGGTCTTGTGTTTGGGTGCACTTTGGATTCCCTGTAAGCTATAATGGTGATTTGGTAGGCGATTGGTAGGTTTCATTTACGTTACATTTACATTATAGCCGTGGATATGAGACCTTACTATTTACCATTCATTCTGTCATCACCACTATAGCTTACAGGGAAGTGCACTCAAACACCAGACCTGTTGGTTATTGGAGGATCTTCTATTTCTGGTCTGTTAAATGCATTAGACATTTTGCAACGAGCCTTCACGCGTGCTGAGTGAGTGAGCGCCTTAGGGCCGTTCACATATAACGCCTAAAAACGCGTGGAAAACGCTAGGCGCGTCTTTCTCCTCCTTTCCAAAGCGCTCGGGCAGAAGCGCCCCTGAGGCGTCTGTCTTTGCTAAGCAACAATGATGTGCTGCTCTCTCAATGAAGACTCGGAAATTTCAGTAGAGGATAAATGGATTTGCAGCTCTAAAAATCGCTTGCAGTAGGCTAGCTCTGCTACTAAATATATTTCAAAATTGCAATCCATATACAACTATGATCAGCTGCTCCTTCATCTTGGCTGAGCTTTCAACGTTGTTACGGGAAAGGATGAAGCTGATTATTTAGTTCTTGTCACATGACCCGCAGTGCGCTTGCGGCATTCTGAAAAGTTGATGTTTTGACATTTTGCTGTATCTAAAACGTACCGAACCGAACCGTGACATCAGTGTATCGTATCGAACCGTGAATTTTGTGAACCGTTACACCCCTAATATATATATATATATATATATATATATATATGTGTGTGTGTGTGTACTTTTATTTGTCACAAGCAGGTTGATGATGCTAGTGCTTCACAAATTATTTACTTGTTTTATATGAGTCATTTGTAGTTTCACAAGCTTACTGTCCCATCTCCGTTCACTCCACTCCCAATTTTCTCATCCTCTTGGCCCGTTCAGCAATCATCAGCAATCAGTTGTGTCCCATGAAGGCAGTGGAGCTCTTTGGATGAGCTATCGACCCCTTTGCATGCTCACTTCCAGTTTGTGGATGTATTTATAGAAGCCACACGCATCTAGTTGAGCTCTTGCCTTTGGAGCCCAGCCAGGGCAGTAGAGATTTGTGTTTGGGGTTAGCGGCATGTGTCTGTGCCCTCTTCGGTTTATTAGAAGATGCATTCGAGGGATTGCTGTACATGCTTATGGTCAGGGCTTTTAGTTTCCATTCGAGGTCAAAAAGGCAGCATGAAAAATTGTTTCTCTAAAAGCATTACGTCCCACTAGCCTGCTGAAATTCTTTCCAGCTAGTCGACAAAAGACATCTGCTTAAGAAATCTCCCCTTCATTCAGAGTTTCTCAGCAAAATGCCTTCACTCTTTCCACATGATGATGTCCGCTTAGCCTCTTTCAGATAGATCTGAATTGTTGCTCTGTGAGTAGGGATGGATAGATTTATTGAAGGACGGAAAACGAGAGAGATGTGATCGTCATCGAGGGCTGGGCCGCTTCTGATTGCTTTTATTTTCCATCTGGAGGGCGAGAAAGTCAAGCACTGGATGGAGATCTCCCATTTCCTCCATTGGGTAAACTCGATTTCTTTCCCATTGTAATTGATCACAGATTGCAGAAGAACTGCACAACTAGAACTGGAACATTGTTTCCACTTTATTCATTGGAAATGTAATGGGTTTCCAATGTGCCAATCATACTTTATTGGTTTCCCCAGTGGCCTGTTTAATTTCTGCATGTTATTCTGTACAGTCCTTTTTGACTGTGATACTGGAATAAAAGCTGTTTTGCTATTATTTTGTTAAATCTTTTTTAAACCAATGATGAATCTTAACATTTTTTTTTCTTAAAAAGCCACAATTTCGGACTTACTGATCCAAACTGTTCCTCGTAGCTGTATTTTAGACAGCAGATATGTTCAAATTAACTGTAGTTGACATTCACAGAAGTGCAGTCTTAAATGAGGCCTTGTAATTTAATATGTGACTCGTTTGGTTTTATCAATGACTGAAGGGTTGGTATGGCTATTTTCGTCATGAGTCTGTCATCAATGTTTAAAAAAATATATATATAATTTAGATAATAACCTGTGGTTTATCATTTTCTATCTGCTTTTCCAAATGCCAAATATTGAAAAAAGTCACATTAATTTGTTTAATCAGTAGTTTTAAATAACAAAATGCTTCTCAATTCAGTTTAGAGTGTTTGTTGTGGCTCTGTTGATATCTGCAAGTCTTCATGAATTATCAGTGAGCCCATGACTGCCATATTGAAACAAAAACCTCTAAAAATGGTGTGTGTGTGTGTGTGTGTGTTTGTGTGTGTGTGGCTGTAGGCTTGGAACAGGAGAGTTACTGTGACTCATCTCTGTATTACATAAACACACTCACAAGACACCAAGCCTGAAGCTACTCAATGCTCTAGTGAGATGTGTTGATATCTTAAATGTTCTGAACTTCAAATTAAAGAATTAGAAATAGAATCATGCCTACATATTTTTAAGTATACACTAGGGTTGTGACAATGATTACATTTTCCCACCGGTTAATCAACGTTAATACCGGTGTCACAGGGGGATGAGGGTTTTTCCTCACTTTCCTTCGCTTTTAAATAGCTTAAAAATGCCTGTGCGCATTTTACTTTCACTTTCAAATCCGCGTTGATTACTTGAATGGACAACAAAGCAGAACAAACTCACTTAACGTTACATTAAACATTTTTATAAACCAAAGAAATAATAATGCACCTAAGAAATATAAAACGTTTATTAGCAAAACGCATAAGAAAGCTTGGAGGCATGGCATACATATTGATGTAAAAAAAAATATTTGTAATTGTAGTGTCTGTTCTCTAACTGAACTAAATTATTTTTATTACTATAATTAAAAAAAAAAAAAAAAATCTAAATGATGGTGCCGCATTGAGCAACAACATCGAGCAAATCCATCTATCCAAACATACACGCATCTATACATGTATATTAGGGATGTCAATGATTAATCGATGATAGATTAATTGTCGATAAGAGATGCAAGCAATTAAAGCTATCGATGGTCGGTTAACCGATTTAATGTTGGGCTGCTTGCAGCTCGTGTACAATAAAACACGTGCATCATTCATTCTTATTGTACAAATTAGGCTTCAAATGATTTAAACTTTAAAAGTTCATTAAAATAGAAAGAACACAAAGTTCTTAAACATGGAAAGCAAAAGAAATGTAACTGTCATTTCACCAGATAATTATTTAATATTGTACACTTTGCAGGACACACGACAGGCTATCCATTCCTACAACTTGCATACAATATTAAATAATTGTCTGTTGAAATTACTTGGTTACTACATTTCTATTGCTTTCCATGTTGAAGAACTTTGCGTTGTTTCTATTTTAATATACTTTTAAAGTTTAAATCACATTAACAGCCTAATTTGTACATTACGAATAAATGATGACGCATTTATACACGATCACTGTCACGCACAACCTCACGCTTTAATAGCTTTGATCGATTGCATCTCTTTATCGACAATTATTCAATCTTTGATTAATCGTTAACATCCCTAGTTTGAGTATATATTTGACGTAGTAAATTTTCTCAAACGAAATGGTGTAAAGTGGCTGAAAATACTCATTATATTAAATGTATGCATTTAGCAGATGTTTTTATCCAAAGCGACTTGCATTGCATTCAGGCTAACAATTTTTACCTAGCATGTGTTCCCTGGGAATCGAACCCACAACCTACCACTTGAACCACAGGAACAATATTGAGATGCAGACATTAAAACACTGTGTCCCTTAAGTTTGAGTTTGTGTAGTAGATGAAACTATGGCACAAGACACACAGAGCATGCAGACATATGAGCCACATATGCACTAAATCCCTGTCATCACATTCATTTCTGCTGTGTGATGGGCTGTTAGATTAATGCATGCTGATCAAAAATATCTTGGGATTATTTGTTGCCAATTTCCCCATTATGTACAGTATGCATATATACCACACAGATATTAGTAAGGTAGTATGCTGTTCCAAATACAACCTCTTTCTGCGTTACATTAGAGTATACCACATTTATAAGGATGTTTGTTGATCACTATTATGGACTTCCCCCATGTCTGCTGGAATGCTCTCCAACCCGTCGTCTTTGTTTCATTGCACGAGTTAGTGAGCCAATGCCGTAGGGTTAGACAGCCAGAGGAACAGGTTCTGCTACTATTATCCCGCCTGAGTTTCTCTGCGTATGAAAATTGGAAGCTCTTCAGATGGGTTTGGAGCTCCGAGGGACTTTGGAGTGTTTTATTTCAGAAGAGTCTGGAACTATCACATGACGAGCTCTTGAACTTTGACCGCTGTTAGAGGCGTGGATGGTGTCGGACCGTGTGGAGCGGACAGAACCGCACTGTTTTGATTTTGCGTACGCGACGAGGATCCTGCCATGTCATCGAGCTGCTAAAGACAGCATGACCACATGTTTCTTCTGCAAAGTGCCTGAAAGTAAAATCTCAAGAAGCGATGACTGACAGAAATCTGCTCCTCTGATGGGTGTCGCGCTATAAAGTCTACGTTTCGTACGTTTCAGGTAACAAGACTTTTCCATGCAGGCTTTGAAGCAATGGCGCAGTATGTGGGGAAAATGCTTGACGTGAATTGTATCAAGCAGGAAGTTTTTATATGGGTGTGTGTTGTCGAGCCCAGAACTATTTACTCATCATTCCTCTCTCTACATGTTTTATAATACACCCATCTGGATAACTGGTCTTTAATATAGCTTTAAGGCTGGTCATTTAACAATTAATAAACTTAATCATTGTGTTTCTTTGAACAATGAAACACAATGATTAGTGATCACATGCTGATTTTTATTATTATTATTTTTACAGATGTGGATTAATGCTTTAATGATTATTTTCTTGTTTTATAATTTTTTTAAATTTAATTAAATATTTACTTTTTATTGTTTTATTAATTAAATTTTAATTTGACTGTTATTTTTAAATGTAATTTAATTTTATTATTTTTATGTTTTATTTTAATTTGACTTATTAAAGTAATTATTTTACTATTTGTTTTTATTTATTTTATTATAAAAGCTTTTTATTGGGGAAAATATTGTGTAACTTTTGCTGTATTTCTGTCCCTACGTGTATTTATGCAACGTTTATAGCATCATATTTGGCCTGGATTGGAATTTTGTAGAATCTTTGTCATGTTTGATCAGAATGTTTTGTTGGATAAAGAGGCATTGTTAGGCATGTTTTTCTAGTTCTTCAGGCTTTATGGTTTATCAGTTAATTTGTTCCATTTCTTCAGACTCTCTTTGGTTAGACTTCCTTTACAAAGTCCCAGTGACAGACAGCTTTTCATTATTCTGTTTCTGCCTGGATTCTCTCTAGAGCTCATAGTCCACAGGTATCACTGCTGACCTTTTGAACCCACAGACTTATGTGTGTAGATTAAGGGAAAGAAACTGTGTTTAAGTGCAGCTTTGGCAGCTAGAGAGCTGATGTGGAGGGACACAGCTGGAATCAGTCAGCAGATATCTGTGTTTTGATAAATAGTATGTCTGAGATTAATAGCTCTGAATTTCATGTCTTAATATGCTGTCGATTGTTGTTCTTTTTATTGGCCATATCGCAGTTCATGCTGTATATTACATTATGTAATGTATTACAAAGGCTGTAAGGATTTGGTGAGATGTGCTAGGGTAATTAGTTAAAAATTTAAATAATATATATAATAAAATAATAATAAAAAAGCTAATAGTGTTTTAATAACAGCTAAAATTGAAAGAAATATATTGATAAAAAATAACATTTTTTTTACTTAAATGTAACAACTAATTTCATATAAAATATAAATATAATAATAAAAACTAGTAATTCATAAAAACTATAACAGTATGTCATTGAGAAATAAAAATGGATAGAAACTACATAAACATCCTGAAAAAATATAAAAAAAGAAAATATAAAAATTTAAACAAATCAGAATGTTAATAAACACTGATACAAAATAGATTACAAAAAAAACACTGATAGGTTTAAGTACATCTGTGACATTTAAGAGGTTTTGATGTTAAAAGCAAAAAAGGTCAGTGAAACACAAGCTGTATCGCAAAGCCTCATCTCTCGAGCGGTGTGCTAATAGTTTAAAGTTATCGAAGGGCAGTACTGTAAAAGATTAACAGTGCAAACTTGAATCACGTGGGCTAGTAAATATTTGCAGCTAACTTTCCTCATGCATCGTGTCCTTAGACATCTTTATCAACCATTAACCATCTGTCTTTCTCTTCCAGTGTTGTTCCAGCACCACTGCCACTGGCTATTGATAAGGTAAGCGCTCACAACTGCCTTCATGCATTATATATATATATGAGGTTGTTTTTGTTCAAATCAAACAGTGGTCATCAATGAATGTTTTCCAGTTCATTATGTTCTTTTGTTTTTTGGATCTCAAACAGCATGTTGTCTCGAGGCAGCTCTCTTATGAATGCCATTGATTTCTAAGTCTTTGCTTTGAATCAACACCCTGTGTTATGTTGGCACGCTGCTCTCCCTCAGGCTGTTATATGGTGTATTTGTGAACACTCCTGGAGGTGGTCCAGATGAAGTTAGATAATGCAGTTATCCTCTCATGCCATGCTACGTGTGGGATGCCTCTGTGGAGCTTTAACAGGGAACAGTTTAGTTGTGTATTGATTTATTCCCAGAGCAGAGGTGTCTTCCTTTAGAAGTTTTAAATATGTACTCATGCTGAATCATGTTCGTGTTTAAACGGAAATATAATAGCAGTTTTCATTGTGTGCTTTTTGGTGCATCAAGAGTCAAATGCTTTTACTGACACCATGCAGACACCACTAGACAGTACATGCTGTCTTTGTATTATGCATTACTGAAGTGATTTGTTTAAGGCAAGGTTTTTTGAAGTACATTGACCATTTGAAAGTTTGTTACTCTTTAATTAATGCATCCAAAAATATACTGACTGAACTCTTGAATGATATGCATAGTTTTTGAGCTAATATTGCTCACAAGTTGTGACTCTGCTGTCGCGGGTTTTGAATGTAGGAGCCTTAAAGTGAAGTACAATAATAATGAATGTTTAGTGGAGTGTGTTTCGAATTCAGTCAGAACTTTTAACTTGAGCAGATTGGATTAGGAAACACAATTGTTGAATGACGTCAGTCTGCAGAGTGATGACATCATCTGCAACTGTGATGATGACAAAATCATTACATCATCGCTCAGAGACACCATCTGTTCTAATGAAGACCGTGTGGATGGACTGGTGTTCGCCTTAAACCACATATAGCACTGCTATATCTGACCGCAGCATCTGAGGCTGTCAGTATAAGAATACTGTGTGAGTGTCTCCTCATGTGGATTCAATAAACGTAACTAGACTTGAGTCACGATTTCATTATTTGGATTGTTAGTGTTACAACTGCTAGGAATGAGGCAATTCAATTTAAGAGCTACAAGGTCTCTATTCTTTTAGACTGGGACCATCCAAGGTTATTTGCCAGTTTTCACCTTTTCAGAAGATGTTGTTTCTTTTGGTGCTGGTTTTATTTTTTATTTCATTTGATTTTTTTTTTTATTTAAACTGTGCTGCTGATTCAGATGCATCAAGGACAGCATGTGAAAAGATGCTCAGTCGTGTTTTATTGAGGCATGCAGATACATGTACACTGCATATACACTGTGTGCAGATATCTCCTTTTCACAGTTTTTATTATTTATTTTATTTCTGTTATGCAGGTGTCTGCAAATACACCCAGTATGTATTCTCAGGAACTGTTTCAGCTCTCCCAGTACCTGCAGGTATGGAGCAACTCTGACCTCTACTGGCCATCTAAAGACATTAAGAGTTCAAATGTGAAGATGCATAGTGAGATGTTCGTCTGTTCAGTGAACTGTCCTGAAAATATGAAATGTACTTATATAGGAGTATTGTTATTAATCAGTATTAGTTTTATTATTTTTCAAATGAAAGTAGTATAAACTATATATAGTCATGCTCTACCTCCCAAAAATACTAATATACTTAAAAAAAAAAAAATCTAAATATATTATATTTTACAGTGTATATAAAATATTTTAGTATGTTACTGTTTTTTTCTTTGTAATCATTTATATTATTATTACACTATATATGTATATTATAATAATCAAATGTGATTTAGTTTAAAGTTTGGAGTCTCCGATAAGATTTGAATGCTTTTGAAAGAAATACGGACCAAGGCTTTATTTATGTAATGAACTATACAGAAAAAAAACTAATATTTAGAAATATATTTTTTAATTTTAAGTAACTATTTTCTATCTGAATATATTTTAAAATAGAATTTATTTATGTGATGCAAACTGAATTTTCAGCTGCCATTACTCCGTTCTTCAGTGTCACATGATCCTTCAGAAATCATTCTAATATGCGGATACACACTTAATATTATTCTGGATTATCAAGATTAAAAAGAACAGCGTTTAATTAACAATATTGCAGTCTTTACTCTCACTTTTGCTCTATTGAATAAGTCCTTGCTGAATAAAAGTAAACATTTTGAGTAGTATAAATATCGTTATGCATATTAGAAATCAGATAATGTTGATGTTGTGTTTGTGTCCTTCAGGAGGCCTTACACAGAGAGCAGATGCTGGAGCAGAAGTTGGCCACTTTACAGAGACTGCTGGCCAGCACACAGGAAGCATCTGAGAGCAGCTGGCAGGTACATCACAATTAAAGAGGAGACCGCTTTTATTATTCAGAACAGATGGCTTTCAATAGGCAGGTTTAGTAGTGCTCAGAATATGTTACAGTTATGCCTGTTTATTCCACTGTATTTAATTGATGGCATGATCTGTTCATGTGTCTATCCAGGCTTTAATCGATGAAGACCGGTTACTCTCTAGATTGGAGGTGATGGGGAATCAGTTGCAAGCATATTCCAAAGTAAGGCCCCGTGTCTGCTTTGAGTATTAGGATGTGTGCTGACACAAACATAGTTCCCGTTTCACCAAAGCATGTTGTTTTCTCAGAACCAACCAGAAGATGGTATCCGAAAGGAGCTTGTAGCCTTAACAGAGGACAAACACAATTATGAGACGACAGCCAAAGAGTCCCTGAAGCGGGTCCTTCAGGAGAAAATCGAGGTGGTTAGGAAGCTGTCTGAGGTGGAGGTAAAAACGCATTTAACTTTAGAATTAATGCCTTAATAAGAGCTATTCTAGAGAGCTGTGTTTTTATATATATACATGCTGCATTTACTTAATTTTATAGACAGAAAAAGCAGCAATATTTTGAAATATTACCGTTTAAATTTACTTTTTTGTATTTGAATATATATTTAAAGTATCATGCATTTTCAGTCTTAAATGTCGCATGATCCTTCAGAAATCATTCTAATATGATGATTTGCTGTTAATGATAAAGCCATACGCAAGTTGGAGTCTGTGCATATGGATTTTACCATGGTAAAGGAAGTTTTCGATGTTAAACATCATGCCTAGTTATATCCATGTTTTCTGTTGTATTTGTTGCAATTGATCCGTTTTTGTGTTGCAGAGGAGTTTGAGTAACACCGAGGACGAGTGCACACACCTGAGAGAGATGAATGAACACACACAGGAGGAGCTCAGAGAACTCGCCAACAAATACAATGGAGCCGTCAATGAAATCAAGGATCTGACGGAAAAGATCAAGGCATGTCTGCTGTAAAACCTGTTAAATTGCTAAATCTTTTAAAGAAATAGTTCATCCAAAATGAACATTTGCGGACAGTTTACTCGCCCTCAGGTCATCCAAGATGTAGATGAGTTTGGAGAAATGTTGCATTGGATCACTTGCTTACCAATGCAGTGAATGGGTGCCGTCAGAATGGGAGCTGATTAAAACATCACAATAATCCACAAGATCAGTTCACATCTGGAAAAGTGAAAGCTGTGTGTTTGTAAGAAACAAATACATCAAGATGTTGTAGCTTTAAACTGTTGCTTCCAGCTAAAATTAAAGTCCATTATCCATAATATTGCTTTCTGTAGTGAAGAAGTCATCTTGTCTGGACTTTTTCACTTAGAGCAAGCAATATTATGCATTTTGGCCAGA
Source organism: Carassius auratus (assembly GCF_003368295.1). Taxonomy (NCBI): domain Eukaryota; kingdom Metazoa; phylum Chordata; class Actinopteri; order Cypriniformes; family Cyprinidae; genus Carassius; species Carassius auratus. The sequence goes on along the minus strand of NC_039278.1, from coordinate 16,654,136 downwards.
AGCAATGTTTTAAAGTTAAAACATGTCAATAATTGATTTGTTTCTTAGAAAAATGCAGCTTTTCACTTTACAAGATGTTAACTCGTGGACTGGAGTGGTGTGGATTATTGTGTTTTTATCAGCTGTTTGGACTCTTATTCTGACGGCACCCATTCACTACAATTTATCCATTGGTGAGTAGGGGATGCATGTTCTCCAAATCTGTTCTGATGAAAAAACTAACCAATTTATGCCTTGTTTGGCCTAAGAAAATGTTAGTTAAATGCAAAACTCTTCCTTGACACTTTCCAACGTCTGTGTTCAGTTGGCAGAAGTCAAACAAGAGGATCTCACTCAGAAAGGCCTGAACGAGAAGAAAGAGCTACAGCTGAAGATTGAAGAGCTGGAGGATAAGGAGCAGGCGCTTCAAGCTCGAATCGAAGCTCTGCAAGCAGACAATGACTTCACGAATGAGAGACTAACGGCGCTGCAAGGTAAAACACACAAGCATCCTATATCTCTCTCAGTCGGGAACGGTGCACATCCTTATCACGCTAACTAAATATACAAAACGGGCTGAGGAGGAGCACCTGTCAGTATAGAGCTCTTGTTTTTATTTTCGGTCATCCCAAATCTTCTCGTTGTCGTTCTCCAGTCCGGTTAGAACAGCTGCAGGAGAAAAGCATAAAGGAGAACAACAGTTTAGGTGAGTTGGAGACGCATGCGTCTGCTAGTGTGCTGCTAACCTTGCATCGCCTCTTCCACTTAATCCGCATGGGAGCTCGCCTTTGGGTGCCTGGTTTTCATTTTTGGTTCTGTGCCTCTTTTTTTTTTTTGTCTGTCTGGCTTTGCTTCCGTTATGACCTGTCCTGTCTTGAAGGCTTCGATCTTTTGCACTGAGCATGTGTGTTCTGCACCTATGTATACAGTTTAGGACTCTTACTTGACTCACCCCCCCCCAAATTTGGCCGTTTCTTAATATTCCTCCAGAGGATTTGATTAATTAAGCATTATATGAGGAAGGTAGTCTGAACCAAGCTGGTGGACCTGTTTAGTTATTTATACTAGACTTCAGGACCAATCTTATTCTACCACTTTGCTAATTATTTATATTATAAGTGTCATTTAGTCAGTGTTGAATTAGGGTTGGCGCTAAACTCTGTGTCGGTGTCGCAGTAGAGTTTGAAACAGACCAGAAATCACTTGCTTATTTATATTCCTGAACCGGTTTCTAGGACTACATTCTCTGGCAATAATATGAGAGGCAAATGAAACTAGTGAAGTGGTGCGCCACAGACCACAAACCTTTTGGCAGAGAAGTTTGGCTCTCTGAACTGTGTCTTTATCTTTCATTTCCATGAAAGACACTGATCTCAGGAATGATTAGTGTAGTGTTACATGGGGTTTTCACTTCAGTAAGAACAGCCTGTGCAAAGCCACAAGTGACTGAAAACTTCAAAGATGCTATCGTTTGGCATCTAAAAGCGTGGTTGTTAAAGCACGGATTATGTACACTTCTTTTGCTGTAAGAGCATAAATGCACAGAAAACTGGCTTAAAGCTGCAAGATTTGGGGGAAAATGTACTTTTTGATTAAAAAAAAGTGATTGCAGTTGAAATTGTAATTTATTTTAGTTAATTAGTTTCTGGTTTTATGTGCTTGCTTATAGGGCTACAAAGTTTGCTCACAAATGTTTGATTAAATATCAATATGACTATAAAATAATAATATTATTTATAATCATAAATTGTCTTTGTTAATATTATTACTACTTCTAAATAAAAGAAAATTTAAAATATTGCTTCCGTAATGGTATTTTAATGTTAAAAAAATGTATGTATTAAAAAAGATAATACAACAGTTAACCAAATAAATGCAGTATTTTATTTTACAGACACTAATATTAGTAAATTTTTATGGCATTCTTAATATCTTTTTCAAACATTAAACAATAAAGCTCTTATTTTGAAAATGTTAGAAGATTCCGAGACACGTTCAGTGTTTTTGAAACTTAGGGAATGGAATCGTCTACAAAAACATACTTTTATTGTTATTTTAAATTTAATTTAATTTTTAGTTTTTCTTTTAATTATTTTTCTTATTTTTTCCTAATTTTCTTTTTTTTTTTAAAGTTTGCTGTGGTTGTTTGTAGGGCTGTACAATTTGGCTATAAAATTTTAAGTAATATAACCTTAATGTAATATTATTGTTGTTATTATTATTAGTAGTAGTAGTAGTAGCAGTAGTAGTAATTCTACTAAATAAACACAATTTACAAGGACTACTATTGTAATAATGCTGTAATATTTACTGTATAATAAAAAAGTTAAGTAATATAATCATAATTGTATAATGTACAACTATAAAATTGCTTTATGTACTGCCCCAATTTTTTTTTAAATGTTAGAGAGAGACATAATTTTGAGATTTTATTTGGAAGATTCCCATCCAAATTGAGTATTTCTGAAATCTATGAGGTGGAATCATCAGTCCCAGACCTCCATGTCAGGTGATTGACAGGTGTCAGTCAATCTCTTCAGGGCAGCGAGGCGTCTCCCGTCTGTGTCCGTGTCCCGCCCTCTGCATCTCTGTCGCCTCCATCTCATGTTGTATCCTGTCGATCTGGCTTCTGTTCTAATATCATCTGATGCCCCTCGATGTGGGGTTTTCTTCCATTTGCTGTTCATTTAATGGAGGGTTTTTCTTTCTTTGGTAGACCACTTTCTTTTAAAGAGTGGAGGAGACTGCACTTTAATCCAACAGTACATTGAGTGTCAATGTGAGTACACAGCATTCTTTCAACGTCTTCCTCAGCCGTACTAATGAACCATCTTATGAATCAACACCAACGCAAGCAGCAGCTATTTTCATTTTACTCTGTAAAGTGAGGACGGTGTTTACAGAGACTTTAAATAAAGCACTGGCCTGCATCATTTTTACTCAATATACTTGTTTCTTACTAATTTTGAGCTTAGTGTCTGTTTTGCTCAAGCATGTTGCACCTTGTCACTAAATATGATGCATTTTGAAGCATTTTTACTTTTGAAATGCAGTTATAACGTCCCTTAATCAGCAAAATGATTTCTGTCTCCCTTTGAGCCAGATTACACCTATATTTTCAATTCTCAGCCAGTTTATACATGTATTATTAATTCTGCAGATATAGTTTTATGCCTAATGCTGGTTTCTGCTTGTCCACTCTTGAATACTGTAAGGTAAAATTACACTTTTTAAATGTTATTAAATCCATAAAAAATTGATATTTGACTACTTCTGTTATTTTAATAAATTGATTATTTCAAATTAATTTGAATGTGATGGGTTTTATTGATATTTTTGAACTCGGCATCATCAAATTAGGTAATTTATAAGTTGCATATCACAGGATTTTGGTTTCAAAATGCAGGGCTATATAATTTCAGACTTTTTATTTTTGGCATTTGGAACTAATATGAAGTCTACCGTCTGTTTGCGATGCTAGAGGAGTTTTTGTGGGTTTTTTATGAACTCAAAAGTAGGTTGAATCGGACTCCGAACCATTATTGAGCTCAAAGCGCATTTTAAAACAAGAAATACATTAGTTATTAAATATCATTTGTGCATTAGGATCAGCAGACTCATTTATAACTATTATTAAAAAATGCATATTCACAATTAAAAAAAATTTAAAAAGAAAGAAATGTGCAGTTATCTTTATCAAGTGATTCTGTAATTTGGAAGATAAAATGTGTTTTGGTGTTGAGTGTGTATTTGACAGTAGTTTTTCAAACACCTAGTTCCAAATCTGGTGAAATGCTGGGTTAATTTCTGACTTTAATTCAGCTTGTAATGCTTGTAATATTGCTGGGCATTTGCTTTGATTTGTACGTAAGTTTAAGTCAGTTCGAGTTTGATCAAAAATGAGAATTATTTTTATGTTAAGCAATACATTTTGAGAGGTCATGCTGTATGCGAATATATTTAACTCTATTGTGAATCAGAGACACTGTTATAGACACTGTCCATTGTAATTTTAAAATGTGTTATTTCAGCTCATAAGCTATCCCTGAGATGCATATAGTCTCTTAATACATAAGTGAATATCCCTCTCCAAACTCCACACAGATTCTAACACACTTGCATGGCATCTGTTTTCACTTCACTTGGGTTTTCTCTATTCCTGGGGATTTTCTTCACTCTCACCAGCTTGTGTTCTGAAGTCTACGAGCTTCCACTGATGCTTTTCATGTGTCACTTTGCAGTTTTGTTGCTGCTGCTGATACAGTATTCAGTTGGGCTGCATCAGTGCTGCGTCATATTTAATGCTGAATATTTGATGGATGCACCATGTTTGGTTTAGTGAGCATGAAGAGAGCGATATACTGACATAAGTTTTCCCTTTTTTAACCAGCGGTGAGGCAGCTGAAGGAAGCTGTGGACTCTTCCATTAACAAGCTGTCCAACTTTGATGGTAAGAGCACAGATTGTTTTTTGTTTTTTTTAAATCGATTGATTTAGAAAGGCACTAAGAGCATTTTCACACTTCTGGTGAACCATTCAAGAAAAGGAGAAGAGGCCTGACATGTTTTCCTGATTTATTCCACAGAAGTCATTGATGCACATCTTCAGAATAACCAGACGACAGTGGACAACAGCTTGGCCAGTCCGGACAGGCTTAAAGGTATCGTCACAAGTCTGTTTCTTTCTAGATTAAGCTAGGTTTGAGAGAGCCATCACATTAGGATATGATGCAATCTGATGGCAAGGCAGGCTCATGGTTTCACCCCTGGACTCTATTTAAAACCAAATTAAACCACTGCAGTCTCTGGGTGGCAGGAATGAGCATTATGGTTATTTTTAGCATCCTCGAAGAACATGATCAGGTCAGGGTCATTACTGTAATGAGCTCTCATAAAATCATAATCGCCAGTGAAGTTTTAGCTGTTTATTATTATTATTATTATTATTATTATTATTAAAATAATAATAGTAGGTTTACTCCTTGTTGTAAGTTTCATTTACATTTTGAGTTTTAATCGATTTGTCCTTATAATAAAAATAGCAGGTAAAAAAAAGTTTACATAAAAAAAAATGTTTAAATCATTTTAGCCTAATAAAATAGATGTAAACCAAACTATTTGTTGTATCCTTTTCATTTGCACTTTAAAATCATCCAGCTTCATCATTATCATAGGTTATGAAAATCAAATCCGCTTGTACTAACTAGCTTCTTGTTTACATTAAACATTTTTATCTATTCCGCCTAATGATAATAATAACAGATTTAAAACAAACTATTTGTTGCAACTTTTTTAGTGCTTGCATTTTAAAATCTTTTAAAATCTATTCTGCCAAATAATAATAATAATAATAATAATAATAATAATAATAATAATAATAATAGTAGGTTTAAAACAAAATATTTGTTGTATTTTTGTTTACTTTTTAAAATGTTTTAATATATTAAGCCTAATAATAATTATATTAATAGATAAAAATAACAAAAAACAATAAAAAATTCTTACATTTTAAAATGTTTGAATCTAGTCTAAATAATTGGTATGAAAAAAAACAAAAGAAAAACCTGTTTGTTGTAACATTTTCATTTAAATTTTTAAGTGTTTACATAATTCTGCCTTATGAAAATGATACATTTAAAACAAACTGGTCTGGTAAACTTTTTTTGTTTAAGGCCCGTTCACACCAAGAACGATAACTATAAAGATAACGATAAACGTATAGTTCTAAAAATCGTTCTCAATATTAAAGAATAGCGGAGTCCACACCACAACTATAACGATAAAGACACAGAGAAATGATTATCGTTGGAATCACTTTCAGAACTTTTTTCTTTTTCTGATGAACGATAAAAATATTGCTAACCAATCAGAATCAATCCTACTGTAATGAGCTTGAGAATTTAAATCAGCAGACGCGCGTCCGCTTAGAATACGCAAACAATATCGTTCGCTGGTGTGGACGCTAATATCATTATATAGTTAACGTTCTTGGTGTGAATGGGCCTTTACAATTTAAAGTCTTTCAGTTCATTCTGCCTAACAACCACACAACAATAATAATAATAGCCTTAAAACATACTATTTGAGGTAACTTTTTTGTTTATACGTTCAAATTTTTAAATACAATAACCAGTGAGTCAGTCACCTTTATTTATGTAGCGCTTTTTACAATACAGATTGTGTGCAAGCAACTGTACAGCATCAATTAGGAAAAAAGTCTGGTCACTGGTCGTTCCCTACACTGTGCTTATTCATCTTTCATGTAACTGCAGGAAGGGTGGTTTTCAGGTCATAAATAGACTTCAGTGTGAATTATTTGGCCTGATGTCTGTGAGTAACGGAAGTATCTAGACAGCATTGACTGATAGTGTTTTCTAAATGACATTTCCAACTTTCATTGAAAAGATGCTGAAATTTGAGGTGCAGTTCAGTCATATCAGATGAGGCATTAGTGGCAGCATGAACATGTTTCCAGGAGTTTCTTTAGACCGCTGTCACCACCTCCTTAATTAAACCCCATTTATAACTCATTTTAGTCCACATGGATACTACAGCAGTGCAAAACTTAATCAGCAACTAGTTTAGCATGTGACTGTATGTCCCTTTGGAAGCCCAGGTCACTCAAATGACCATGTGTGGGCAATAACTACCACCAGCCAGAGAGAATGAACTAAAGGGGGCTCAATCACTGCCTGCTGTGGTAAATCAAGAGGAATCGTCACTAATATGTTAACAGCAAACAAACACACACCTGTTTAGACATCCAGAGTGAGCCTGATAAAGGGTGTGATGGCTATACAAGTATGATTATTTTAATGTTGTTTTGAGTTATGAGTGTGTGACCCCTCTGCTCTAAGTGGTCTCTTCCGCTCTGCCTCCATAGAAAACCAGATAGACGCTAAAGAGTGTGATATGTCAGATACTCTGAGCCCCAGCAAGGAGAAAAGCAGCGACGACACATCAGGTACGTGAAACACGGACACATTGGTTATGTATAAAAAATAAAAAATAAAAATATATATATTATCTTTTATATTAATTACAACTTGTGATGTAACTTGTTCTGATTTATTTTTCAAACTTTATTTTTGTCTTTCTCTGATTATTTTTTTGTTCTTTCCCTTTCATTTTTCTTTTTTTCCCCTTCATTTTCTTTTTCTTTTTTGTTCTTTGTCGTTTTCTTGTTTTTTGTTCTTTCTGTCCTTTTTTGTTTTGTTCTCCTTTTCATTTTTTCATGTTTTATTCTTTCTCTTATTCCAGACGGACAGATGGATGAACAAGAACTGAACGAGTCCCAGAACAGGGTTTCTCTTCTGAAAGGTACTCCCTCCATTCTTTGGTGTGTTAGTTTTCTCTGTCTGTAGCGTCAGTGCTGATGTGGGTGTGTTTGTGTGATTTGGCTGGCCTGAGCAGTTAGTCACCCTCTTTATCTGCACTCATTAGTGCTCAGGGGACTGGCATGCGGCACAACTGTGCTGGGTGTGTTATTCCCCAATCTTTCTGTATAAGGTCTGCATCTGCTGGAAGTGACAGCGGTGGGACCCAAAGGTGTTAGCGTGTTTCTCGAAGGCCGTCCTCCTGGCAGGTGTCTCAGCCTCATCCTGGTTTATCTCTCTCCCTCAGATCTTTCCTCTCGCCCCACTTTATGTTCCACTGGAGGAAAGTCTGGAATGTAAACCAATTACAGCCCTATTAGACACTGAGTGCTCTCACAATGTCACGTACAGCTTCCGCTCAGACGTCTGTGTGTCAGTCAGTCAGTCAGAGGAAAAGGGCTGTTGATTTTTGAACTGATACAGTGTATCACTTTTTAGTTTCTCCAGAATTCTAAATCTGTTCAGTGTTACATTTGAAAACTTTCAGAGTAAATTTAAACTGACATTCCATAGTATCCTACAGCTATGGCAGTTACCTCTGCATAGCCAGGCAGAAAATGTCTAAATGACTAAATGTAAATGTCATTTTTCTTATGTGAAGTTTGCTTTAAATGAAAGCCCTTTAACATAGTTTAAAACCATGTTTAAGCAGCAGTTACATTAATGAATGGTGGAGAAACAGACGCTACAGTGACATGTGCTGAAAGGCCACTTATCTCTACTGATAGTTTGTTTTCTAGAAGTCATAGCGGCTCCTCTAGATTCGGTTCATCTCAGATATCGTCAGCTCAGTTGTGACTCATCCGCTCACGCTGAAAATATCGAGAGCATTCATCTATTTTCACCCTGCTGAGTCAAATCAGACAGAAGCACATTTGGCTCCCCCACATGCATGGCTCATATAGGGTCATATAATCTAAAACAGGATTTTATATTAAAATATTATACAGCCATACTACATATTAAACATAATGAATAATTAATTAAAAAGTCCAAAAAAAGCCATTTATTGAAAGTATACCATAAAAGCAGCTTATTCAAAAAATCAATATGTCAGTCATAAGCTCATTAACATATGACCGCCCCATCTTTACATATTTATTGCTTATTGAATATTCAGGAACTTAATCAACTCTAAGGGTCAATTGACTTGAAAAAATGGTTATTTGAAGTTTAATTATTTGTGTTTTTGAGTAAAACTAAGTGGACTTTTAAAGTGGGAGAGCTCTTGCTGAAGTAGAATATGGTGTTATTAAGCTCCTGCTGGGGAGATAAAAGCCCCTGATAGACTCTTTGTGTGCGATTAGTTTGAGATTGACCATGTGTGGCTCGAGTGTCATTTGACCTGGCTGGATTTACTGGTGAACTATATCTGTATCTGTCCTAAATGAGAGAGACGACACAGCAGAAACCTCACTGTTGGCTATTCTGAATTTCACCATTCAGTTGATCTTAATTCAGTCATCAGCTCTCGTGAAGGCAGTGAGCTCATGTCCTTTAACGGGACGTCAGATAAAGAGCGAAGCACCAGTTTCAGCACCTCATTGTTTGAGGGCAGTCTTGGGGAGGTTTGGGACATTAAGCTTTTCTCTCTACCTTATTTTTTTCTTCTTGATTTAAATGGGGCCTGTTCTTCACTTGAGTAGCATGCATATTTTTCCAGCTAAAGATGAGGAGGAGAAATCTGGATAGATGATGTAAATCCCACTTTCTGATGCAGTAAAAAAAAAAATACTAAGTTCATAAGTTGACCTTAGGTGTAGTGCATGCTAAGTCAAGTTGTTGAATGCCCAGTGTAAATGTATATAAAGTTATCTTTGGAAAACTATGGAGAATATTGATATTAGACATTAAGTGCATTAATTTTGTATAAATAGGATGCCAAGCTGAAACCAAGGGAAGTTAACTGCTTTTTCATCTCATGAAATAAGTGGTTCTCAATCGTTTTGACTCAAAGCCCCACCAATCTCCAAAATAGCCCCATTTGTGCATTCACTGTAATGAGAAAGTTACTTTTCCCTATTTTCTAAATATATAATTCATTAAACTAATACAATTAAAATAAATAATAATAAATCCGTTATAATGAAATCAAAATAGCTTTATTATTTTAAAATTTCATAACATTTAAAGAACTGAATGTTCTTCTGGTTCAATACCGAATCTAAATGTTTTATAAGTTTTTACAATTATTTTTAACACAGCCATTCTACACAAATAGTATTTTCTAATCATAATATTTTAATGTTATGTTTAATAATATTTTAGAGTTTGACATAAGAAAAAAAATTTGTTCTAGAAAGTTCCTAAATTTCATGACTCTTCAGGAACAAAACGTCTTACCTTTAAAATTCATTAATATTTCCAGGTTTTCCCAAAACCGTGAGGAACCTGGTTCTTAAATAAAAATGACAAGTTGAGGAAATAAGTTTATTTTATTATCATTAAGATACTATTAGTTTTTTTTTTTTTTTTTTTTTTTACATTTTCTAATTTTTTTTTTTTATTTGTAAAAAAAAAAAAAAAACAACATTAAATTATTTAAATCCCATTTAAAAAATTTTTTTTCTTTTTTTCCGCTTTAGTTAACTGTTAACTTTATCCCCTTAAAAATGTGTTTGGGCCCTGTAGTGGGTCATAGCCATATATGGTAAAATGCACCACTAGGAGGCGCTGTTGAATTGCTCTTTAACCTCTAGATTGCATCTACACCGAGGCGTCTGGCATGAGTTATTCAATTTCCTTAATGAAGAGTTATCTGAACACATGTAACCTTATATGGCTGTGATACACAATCTCCGCCATAAAATCCTTTTGAGACGCTCTTGATGAAATCCCTGAAGGAGGAGCAGAATGAGATTACACACCACTTCATGCACCCTCTCATTAAATAAATGGCAAAACTTCAGAAACACCACTAAAAAGACAAATTCGTTTCATCATTTCGCCTGAAAACAACTCCCTCGCTTGCAGTAAACACCCTTCGTCTGACATCATGACTGATTACAAGCCCTTAAATTAGCACATGATTTCACCGACATCTGTAGGGTGTTCAGAGAGGGGGACGTTCATCAGTTTATGGTCAGAGGAGGTTTCCCAAAAGCCTGTTGTTACAAGGCCACATGAGAGACCAACTGGATGCTCCTCAGAGAGACTGCAAATGTGCGTTTGCTCGGCATGAAGTCATATGAGGGAACGCAGGAGAGTGTCTAATGCCTCTTTTTCTTGGCCTGATGCAGGTCATGCCAAAGGCTCATTTGTAGATCTTCCTTTAGAGAAGTCTGAGTGTGTGCTGGACTTCATCCTTCATGAACTGATTCTGAGCAAGTATTTTGGTTTTGGATTACGGTAATCGTGTTTCAGTGCTTGGTGTTTCTGCCCATAGGGTCGAACAGAATGTGTCATTTTGACCCATCGTGATGGATTGGTCTCAATCACAGAGGCTCTGGTCTTTAGGGAGAAGCATTTCTAGCACAGAAATCTGATTGTATGTGTGTGCAGTTTGAGACCATGAAAACATGCGTTTATTAGGAACTGCAGCGTTTTTACATTTGCATTCCTAGAAATACAATGTTTGTATAAACAAAATAAATAATAACTTAAATGCCACTAAATAGGAGTCATAATAACGGACGCTCTTAAATGTATCACAATGAATGTTTTGCTATTCAAATGCATCTTTTCAGTTTCTTTAGGGTGTTTTAATCAGAGTAATTTCATCATTATAAGTCTCATTTTTAAAGTATTACTAAAATAAAAAAAAATGCTTTAGTATACATTTTTATTACAGTATTTAAATGCTCAAATAGTGAAATTCTGTATCTTTACAGGTTGAAATAAAATAAAAAAGTCTTTCAAAACTCACTTACTGTATCAAAAATAGTGGTGAAATTTTGCAGCTCTAAATGCACTGGCCTCCAAAAAAAAGTATTATTCCTAAACTAAATGTTTTTGTGTGTGTTTGTTAATAGAAATACACTATACTGTCTAATTATGTGGCATTAAAATTACTTCTATTTAAAATATCGTTTGATGTAAGATTTTATTGCAGTATTTAAATGCTCAGATAGTAAAATTCTCAATTTAGTTTTTTTTTAATTACTGTATCCTTAATGGTTTTGCATCACTGAATGCACTTAAATCTCAACCTTTTCCCAAATTAAACTCCAGTGCAAATTTAACCTGAACTAAATAGGTTTTAAAACATAATGGCTTCCTAAAGATGCGTTTAGATGTAAAAAAAAAAAAAAAATGAAGTATAAATGCTTGAGTCTCTAAGGACTAGAATCATTAAGAAAATTACTAGGATTTCGCAAACAAGCTGTATGATTTAAAGCATAATTCATGTTCAGGCAGGATGAGTTATAAATGCAACACAAGGGGTGTGAGATTGTCAATTGATCTCTCTTGATGTCTTTATGACTTTGTGTCAGCCATGTTATTTCTTCATTCTCCCTCACTTCAGCGTCTGCTCTGTGTGTATCTGTAGAAATGGAGTCAGGAGACACTGAGCAGGTCATTCCTCATCTCCACCGAGAGCTGCAGGAGGCACAGGAGCTCGCCAACACTGGCAAACAGAAATGCCTCGAGCTGCAAGGTACAGCAGGGTGCTAAACGCTCCTTTAATAGGGATTCGTCATTAATAATCGAGGGTCATGATTGCACTGTGTGAATCGCTGAGCGTCTTGTTCTCATCAGCTCTTCTGGAGGAGGAGAGGAGAACCAACAGACAGCAGACGGAAGAATCTGCGAAACAGATCCGCTTCTTACAGAGTGAGTCATTTAACACTTAATCATGCTTTAATCTTCAGAACCACTTTAAAATCTAATCAGTATGGGCTGATGAAACGTTTATAGTCACGCACCCTAATCTTTTTTTTTTTTTTTTTTTACATTAAGAATGAAATGCAGTTTTTTTTTTTTTTTTTTTTACAGAAAACAAAAAATAAATAAATAAAAATAATCAATGACATATAATGTATTTAATAACCAACCCTGGAATAAAATTGGAGTTATATATAAATATATTAATAAACATTTCAATTGCACTTTCATCTTAATTATTTAATTAAAAAATGTTTCTACTCCAATTCATTGTATGAAATTAATTTTTACCTAAACTGTGAAACCACAATCAACATTTTAATTTAGCTGAAAACCTAATTTATATATATTTAATTAATTAATAATCAACACTCAAATACAAATAAAGCCTGAATGTACTGTAAGTCGCTTTGGATAAAAGTGTAATGTAAATAAAAACTGTGTAGTATAGAAATTGCAGTTGTTTATATGAAATGTTTACTGTTTTATGGTTCTGCACCAGTTTTTATTGAAATTATTTTATTTTACCTAAACACCAAATGTGAAATTAAAATTTTCAATTACATTTGTTTTAATATTCAACTTAAAAAATAAAAAAAAAGAGTTGCATATAAACATGTATATTGCACTTGAGGCAGTTTTACATAAACTTTTTAATTATATAATTATATTTCTGCTCCAAATCACAGTGTCTGTGATAAAAAGATTGTTTTCAAGACGGACTTATTTAGACACACATTAAATAATGAATATATAAGGTTAAGTAAGTAATATAAGTAAGTAATATAATGAATGTGTAATATAGTGCAGATATTCATGAAAATGATCCTCTCTACAGTTATTTTTTTCTGACTAATGAATTCATGGAGATTAAATGTCTTTCCTGGGGTAAAAGTTGTTTTATTCGATTTTCCACAATTGAAACACTCTGAGAGATGAAATGAGAAATTATGCATTTCGTTACGTCGTACAGTTTTATTCTGCATACCTTCTCATGTTCATTCATCTTTTTGTTTTTGCTATAACTAGTAGTAAAGAAGAAGAGATGATTGGTTCACATGCATCAGAACAACATTTATTGTTTGAATTTTGTTATAAAAATGGCAATTTGAATCCTCAGGCTTTTTTTTTTTTTTTGCACATAAAAAGCTCAAACCTGTGATTAATTATTAGATTTCAGAAACACTATAAGTAATGTTTACTGAACTGAAGAGAACCCAGACTGAAAGATCTGTTCATCATAATGAAAAGTCAAAAAACAAACAAAGAGAAATCAATATTGTTGATCCAGGACTAACCATAGCAGAAATGCTAATTAAACATCACATCAGCTTTGGTCAATATTTTCTGTTGCCATGTTAGTTTTTAGGTCTATTACCATCCATTAATCATGGCGAAATCACTGCAACTCTTCTTTGTCTTCAGCTCAATTGGCGAAGCTCCAGTCTGATATGGAGGATTTGCGTGAGCAGAGAGAGAACACTATCAGCATCACCCGAGAGGAGCTCTACAGCGCCCAGGAGGAGATCCTGGTTCTCCGGCACGCCGTGGAGACCGCCACCGCCGAGCGGGAACGAGAGATCGCCGCCCTGCAGGGAGACCTGAGCACAGTCACCGCCGAACTGGACAAATGGAGACAGACGGCAGCCAAGTATGAAGTGGAGATCAGCAACCTGCAGACCAGCTTCCAGCTCCAGAGCCAGCACCAGGAAAGAGCTAGCCAACTCCAAGGTACTCCATCGGTTTCTGGCTGAGCAGAATCACTGTTAAACCCATGCTTGGTTCAGCGGTCAGGCCAGCGTAGCTCCTGCTGCATCCCTCATGTGCAGTTTGGCTTGTAATGTTCCCTGGATGTCATAAATCAAGCTGACTTCAGAGGAACAATGGCTGAGATCATCCCTGATCTCTCTCTCTTTTCTAGCGCCTTTGATTCCTGTTTGGAAACATTCGTTTCCTCTCATTAGCATTGTTTAAGTTCAGTTTTTCTGGGTGACTGGCCATGAGAAGAACATTTAGTTAAATGAGTGAAAAAAAAAGCATGCAGTACTTTAGAAAAAATTGGGGTCAGTGAGATTTTTATTCAGCAGAGATGCCCTAAATTGTTCAAAAGCTTCAGTAATTAAATTTCTAATTACTGTTTCACATAAATGCTGTTTTGTTTCCAAAAAATTATGAAGCAGTGTTGATAATAGTCAGAAATGTTTCTTTACCAGCAAATGGAGCAAGGATCATCTGACACACAAGACTGGAGGAATGATGCTGAAAATTCAGCTGTGCATCACAGAAATAAATTACATTTGAAAATATATTCAAGTGGAAAACATCTATTTTAAATGTTAATATTTTTTCACTATTTTACCTCAAACTTTAACACACAATTTTGATGATATGATAGTGTAAGTTCAAAGATTGAAAAAAAAATATATATATATATATTTCTCCACAGTATTGACAGCCACAACACACATGCATTACACTCTGCTATCAAAACAGTGTGTTTTTTTTTTTTTTTAATTATTCAAATTTCCTTTGTTCCTTTAAGCCTGCATTTCACAAGACTGATTTCTTCATATTGAGAAGGCACACATGTGGAATTAATTTCACCAGGGTCTTTCTCTCCAGGTCCTCTTTAATGTGTCGTCCAGAGTCACGGAAACAGTTTTATTATCGTCCATCCTGCTGGGTTTATTTATTATTTATTGGATCCTTGTTTTGTTTTTCACAGGAAAAATGTGCATAAAAGAGGTTTTGACCGTGCTTCTGAGATCTTTTAAAACCATTTTAGGCTACACAGAATCTCAACCAGTAAAACTAAACATGACGGGATAAATTAATGCTAGTGATTTTTATTAAAAAATCCAATCTGAAACAAAAATCTGCTCACAGACAAACTCCAGCAAAAGAAAGGATGTTCAATTAACCTGTTTTTTAACAATAACTATCAATATGATTTTGTTTTAACATTGTGTTGTCACCTTAAATCATATAGTTATATCTATAATACATATTTAAATATATATAAAAAAAAATATATATATATATATATATATATATATATATGCATGCATGTAGGTGTGTAAAAAAAAAAAAAAAAATTAAAAATTAAAAAAAAAATACCTATACCGTATTTTCCAGACTATAAGTCGCACTTTTTTTGTCATAGTTTGGCTGGTCCTGCGATTTATAGTTAGGTGCGACTTATTTATCAAAATTAATTTGACGTGAACCAAGAGAAATGAACTAAGAGACATGAACCAAGAGGAAACATTACCGTCTACAGCCTCCAGAGGGCGCTCTATGCTCCTCTAGTCTACACTGTAAACATAGAGCTCCCTCTCGTGGCTGTAGACGGTAATGTTTTCTCTTGGTTCTTGGTTCTAAATAAATGCGACTTGTAGTCCAGTGCGACTTATGTGTTTTTCCTCATAATGACGTATTTTTGGACTGATGCTGCTTATACTTATATTAGGTGTATAAAAATACAAAAAATCCTAATGAACTGACCAATGTTTACACTTAAATGCATTGTGTATTGAAGTGTCTTTGGCTGTGAGTGGAGGGGAATCAGTTTTATAATGAGGTTTTCCTCTCTGTGTCTCTGTGTCAGGTGAATTGGAGAAGCTTCAGGCCGAATGCTCTGGTCTGCAGAATGAATGTGACGGTCTGCGGGCTGAGAAGACTACACTCAAGCAGAAACTCCACAGACTAGAGCAAGAGCTCGACAGGTGGGTGTGTCCTTTAGATCATTGCACACAGCAAACATGAGTCACTAGGTTTAAATGTGTTCGAGTACAATGTCTGATTCCACACCTGCTCTCTTAAATGAAGAATGTTTGAATCATCATATTACACAAGTGCATCTCTTTGTATTTACAAAAGACTTCTCCAATAATACTTTTTTAAACAACTGGTTACCATTGTAATATTTAAGTACCTTTGTCTTGAACTTAACCTCCACCCTTGGCAGTGTGTGCACGTCTCTGTACTGAAGTTATCATTTTATAAGTTACCGCTATGAGCTCATCTGCCCTAAAGCATCACATCATCATTAGGAATGTTCTACAGCATTCTTTTCCGTGACACAAATTCATTCCATTCTGAAAACTCCACAGAATGTAAAAAAAGGTAAATGTATTTGACTTTATTTTTCCTGTCGTTGTTTCTCAGCTCCAGAGAGCGGAGCGTGACGTTGAGCAGCAGCCTAAACGCTCTGGAGAAATCCCAGGGTGACCTGGAGAACAAACTGGGCTCGATACAAGACCAGCACCTACAGGACGCTAGCAAACTGAAGATCCAGCTGGCTCGAGCTGAAAGCCACACCAGAGACCTGCAGAAGGAGGTACGAGCAGACCAAGACCTTTTATTGAAAACCATAAACACATTCAGCAAGGTTGCATTAAAATGATTGAATCCTGAAATACAAAAACATAAAGCAGCAGAACTGATTTCATTATACAGTAGGAAATGAAAATGTTTCTTGTAGTAAATCACTATGTGAGAATGATTTCTGAAGATCATGTGACACTAAAGACTGGAGGAATGATGCTGAAAATACAGCTGTGCATCACAGGAATAAATTACAATATAAAATAGATTTTATACAGTTATAATATTTCACAATTTAACACCTTTTTCTGTCAAAATTTTTATTTTTTTATTTAAATATTTATTTTTAATCAAATAAATACTTCTTTGGTGAGCAGATGAGTCTATTTAAAAAAAAATAAATAAATAAAAAAAAGTTTTTTTTTTTTGGTGCAATGATTGCACAACCTCTCTGTTTCTCTCCAGTACGACGAGACTCAGAATCTGCTCTCAGATCTCCGGCAGCAGTATGAGCAGACGGAGCAGGAGAAACGCTCCATCAACGACGAGCTGGAGCAGTGCAAGGTCAACCTCAAGCTCCTGCAGGAGAAGGGCAGCAATGTGAGTCTCACAGCCAGCACACATCAGCACAAAACCTCAGCAAGCATGAAGATCTAACTCCAGTGAATTAGCTGTTGCCTACATTACACCAGTTAGTGTGATTGTCAACAACTAGTCATTTATCTTACTGTTTTACACAACTTTGGAAAAAAATATCTGGCATGATTTTGTGAGTCATTAGCAAATATTATTTGCGATTCAGCATTTGTAGGCATCATAGGTGCATTCAGATGTTCTGTAAGACCCTGAAAGCTATAGCTAAAATACACTAGCTTTCATTGGATATTGTTTTTTTATGAGCTCATTAAGTTATATATTTATTAAACACTCAAAGACTTGAGATTTTTCATTTTCAGGTTCACCCAAGAGAAGAATATTTACTTTTTATTTTATTTTACTTTGTTTCTCTCTTTGTGCACTTTTAGTTTTTTCAAATGTGCTACACAAAACTGTAGTTATCACCTTATTAATCCCACAGTTCCCTCATTACGATCCCTTCCGCTGCTAATTGCAGTCACAATCCCTTCATGTTTCGTTGATTTTAATTTAACACCGATATATTGTAGATAAATAGTTCTTTTAATTCAATTTATTTGATTTATTAAAGCCTTGAACCACTGTCCTGCTTCTGGATGTTTAAATCTGTTTGTGGTTCTGGGGCGTTTGATATTTGTGACCCTGGGGCACAAAAGCAGTCTTAAGTATCTCTGCCAAATATTGTACGATCCTTACAAACCATACATCAATGAAAAAGATTATTTATTCAGCTTTCAATTTTGAAAAATTGACACTTAAGACTGTTTTTTTGTTTTGTTAGTTGATTTATCGATGTCCCCTCCCACCACACCCCTTTATTTGGCCGTTCTTGTTTGTATATGTGTGTATGTTTGTTGTAGTTGTTCGACTCCCCAGCCTGATTTCCGTTGAATAGTTTGAAGATTGATTTTTTTGTTTTATTTGTAATATCCCTTCCCTCCTCTAGCCATCCATATTGCAGCCTGTCCAAGCCATTTCCATCGGTCTGTTCCTGGCTTTGCTGTATTGGTGCTTCGCCCAGTTGTGGTAGAAAGGTACACACGCTCCTGTTGAGTCTGTTTGTGTGTCTCTGTATATATCATCACGTGTATATACGACCTGTGCATGGCAAACTCTCATCCGTCATCTCTGCACCCGCTTCGCACCAAAATCCCTTTTCGGTGCTTGGCAACATGTGGGAACTCCACCCAGAATCACCAACTACTAACCAAACACATTAACTGTCTGGTCTTGCTTGGATCACTGTAATGGTCATATAAATCTCTGCATTTGTGGATTTTGGATGCTATTTTCTTTTTTTGTTCTGTTGTGGTTGCGTTTTGGTCATTATGTCATCTTGCTTTTGCTATTCTTCAACTTAGGCATATTTCATCCAAAAGTAAACATCCTGTCATCATGTATTCCCCCTGATGTTGTTTCAAACCTGTATGACTTAGTATCATTCAGAGAACACTAAAGAAGAGGTTTTGATGAATGTGCATGCTGCTCATTTCCATGCAATGAAGGAATAAACCGATGTTGCTTATTAATGCTTTTGCACATTAAGGCACATTTTGCCATCTGTGGCACTGGTTCTTATTCATAAACACTGCTTGTTCCCTATTTTTTGGATGAGATTTTAGTTTTTATACTTTTTGTTTACAGAAAGTATGGCCAGTGTAAATTTCATAAATCAGAGGAACAAAATTGCTTATTCCAGTTTTATTTTCAAAATTAAACCAATAAATAGAAAATCTCCAAGATTTAAAGATTAAGATAAAAACATAAAAAGATAAAAAAGATTATTTTTGTTTTAATATAATATAAATATAGTTTTTTTTATTATTATAATGTATTATATTGAATAAATTTATAATAAATGATTATTATTATTTTGTAAAATATTTGATCATCATTAAATACTTTATTTTACAGTACAACTCTTTCAGTAGTAATGCATTTATTTATATGATTTTTATATTTCAAAAGAAAACTTATATTTTTTTTATTATATATTAAAGATAAATTATTATTAGTATTCCATTTTTTGGTCAGTGGAAAAAAACAGCATTAAAAATTCTGCTAAAATACTCCTTTTGTGTCCCACAGTAGAAAAAGTAGAAAGTTATACAGGTTTGAAACAACACTCATTTTTGAACCGTTCCTTTAAATACAGCTCTTATTTCTTTGAGTTTGAAGAAAGATGTTTTTTTCCCCCTTTTATTTGTTTTATAACTCCTGTGGGGTAACTGGCTCTCCCAGTTTTACTTAAATATCTGCTTTACCTATCTTCTCTCTCTTTCTATCCCTTTTTTCGTGTGTGTGTGTTTGGTATTTCTCTTGCAACTCTTTGTCTCTCACTATCTCCCAGGTCTCTCTCTCTGTCTCTTTAGCTCCAGTCTCCAGCGCTTCTGTCCTGGTTGCTCTGGTGCATCTTAAATAACCTTTATTAATTCCACTGCTGTTGTTTTTCTCATCCTCCTTGTTTCAGAGCGGTTGGATGCCCTGGATAACGGTGGTTGCAGCCGTGCTTGCAGTGACAGCAGTGGTGATTTATCCCAACTTGTCCAAGAGCTCCTCCTGAGAACCAATCAGAACACTCGTCTCTACCACCTAGCTCCGCCCTCTGTCCAATCCCAGTGTCAGCTTTAGCCAACACAGTCTAAACCTGAACGTAATACCTCGTTTGGACAATACAGTCCCAATGTCTGTGTAAAATGCAAATGTATATAGTATAGAAAACAAAAAGAGGGAATAAAGTTGTGTAATGCATATTATAGAATAAATAATCTATCAGCATTTTTGTCACTCGGATGGGAATTTGAATTATTAAAATGGCCTAAACTAGGTCTACCGTTTTGTTTAGCAAGTTTTTGTTTCTTGGACTCTTCTTGTGGTTTGCCATGTCACTTGTGGTAATCCAGTTAGATGTACAAACCAAATCAGAATCTGAATCTAGGGCACAGAGGGGCGAAGTGCCTATTTTAAATATTACTAGGACTAGTTCACATTGAAGTGCCACTCATGCAGCGCATCATCAATTCAAATGGAAAAAAAGTCAATTTCACATCGTCTGTGCTGTTATTGTGTTCAAGCCGACATGCTTCTAGCACAGTGATGTTGTTGTTGTTCTCTATGGCTGTTTCTATTGTACCTTGTGTAAGCAAATGTTCACGTCAGAGACACTACAAGTATCTAGGTGGTTTTCAAATTCGACGTTCTTGACATGTTAGGATTACGGTCAGTGTCAAACCGATAACGGAAAACGAAAACAAAAGTAGCTTCTTACCAACACACTGTCCTGCTGTTTGGATGAGATAGAGCACTTTCCATCGTTTCAGTACTAAAACTCCTACAGTACCTCCTGAAAAAGGCTCTGGGATTCTGCTGCCTTACCTGTAACATAAGTTAGTTCTTACTGAATGAAATTAGATGCAAAGGCTTTAAAATGAATGGGGTTAATGGGTGAAAGAGTCACAAATCAACTCTCGGGTGAGAGAGAGTTATTTTAAGGGTGAACGGGAATGGGTTGTTAAAATGTGGATGTGCAAGTTGCTTTGAGACTCCAGGAAGATGAATTAACCAATGCTGTGTTTGGTGTGTGGTTCACATTTGTCTGCTGTGCTGTAAATAAACAGTCGTGGAGCAAAAAAGCCCAACTCATCTGGTTCAACGTGTCGAGGATTTGTTTTTGCATCTTTTTTTGTTTTACTGGAAAGACACACTGCAACAAAAATCCATTGAACACTTCAACATGGATTTGACTATGAATGCAAAAAAGCAAAGCTTGTAGCACAGAAGGGATAGCTTTAAACCGATCTCTTGCATCGAAAGCATGATGTAATGTTTTATTTCTAAAATCCGTTTGGAACATCGTCCTTCACGTTGGAAGAATGCTCACAGGCCGTTTGTAAATATGTATGTATGAATGTTTGTGTGTAAATATGTTATAGTCACAAAATAAACATTGGATATAAATGATTTCGGTCACATCTAATTTGCTGCTGAAGCCAGTTTTTAGGATATGATGCCTTGGCCCTGTCTCTTCCTCTTAATTGAGATACCAGCTCTCCGTTAGAGGTCATTTTCATTTAGTTTTATAGATGCATTTGTAGCTTTAATTTGTCTTGAACATGCAGTTTTCATTTTATTCGGAATGGAAGGTTTTTTATTATTTTTTTTATTTGCAAAAATGAATTTCATTTGCAAATGAAATTTTTGGAACTCGTTAACAGCAACAAACCTTAGATAAAAGGTTTAGTAAATTTAAACAGGGTTGCTGAACCTATCGAGGCTGCTTTTTGCAAGCATCAAGTTTGTATTTTTTAGTTTTTTCATTCTCTGTCAGTTCATAGGAATAAAGTGTCTCAAGTCTTTTTAAGTTTTTAATTCAAAGCTAAACCTAAAAGCTAAAGATCTCTTTAAACCGGTCACCCACTGCCTACAAAGTCAGTAGAGTACAGATATATACACTGCCTGATATAGTTGGAATTCCTAAATATTGTTTTTGAGGTGTTTTTTTTTCTTCTTGAACTAAGTGCTCAGAATTACACTTTTGTTTTGAACAACAAAGATAGTTAATTGTCAAAATTCTATTTTGTAAAGAGAATGATATAACACGAGCTTCTGGAATACAGATAAAGGGTATCTGCACTAACAAGTGTGATGTGCATGACTTCAATAAAACAACTTCACTTTCCATGACTAGTTTGAGTCTTTTCGGGGCATCAACTGAATCGTTTTTTTAAAAATATATATACATGCATATAAAATGTAAGTTTTCTGTATGGATTTATGTTTTTTGCAAGCAAGCAATCGCCGGCATATTGTATGTGTGTGGCTTCTGGTGTCTTTAGCTTATAGTTATTACAAAAACAGTCCTTAATGCTGCTTGATATTGCAAACTGCGAAACAAAGTGAATATATACCTCTCATTTCTTGAAACCGTTTAAAACATTTGTTATGGTGTGATTTTAACGTTTCTGTTCTGCATTCCTCTGATATTATTACCGTTCCGAAACCGGCTCGGGTGGAAGAAATACCGGTTAATAACGTTATTATTAAAAAACAATATTATTTGCCTAATAATATAATAATAATAATAAAGTATAGAGTTTTCTTTACTCAAAAAGAAAAGGAAAAAATATAGATCTAACGCTAGTCACAGCCAATAGGCTACAGCATCATCATTTCTAGATTTTGGCCAAATGTAAGCTACTAAAAAAAAAAAAAGATAGATATTTAAAAATGTTTGCTGCATTGTTAAAAGGAAAAAAAAACACATACGATTGCGTTTTGAGAGTAAAAGGAAAAAAAAAAAAGTCGCGGCTCACGTCGCATTTTATTAGCCCTATCGAAGTAATAAAGGCTAAAATGCCTGTAGTTTAAAGCAAAATATTTAAAAACAGTTATTAGTTTAGGCTATAAAAACGTAAATCCAAAAACAAATTAATCTAAGGTGAAGCTGATGTCTATACCTCTCTCTTTCAGCACGAATCCAAATGTTTCCATGTTCCCGACGTAAGCGACCCCATTGGATTCAACGGAGACAAGTGAAGACAATTAGAAGCACGCACTTCCTGGGGATCGAGCATACTGCACTCAAACTGAACTTGACGTAAATGTCTCAACAGTCATGACAGTATGCCATAAAAGATTGCCTCCTCCTGTCCATATGGTAATTTCATTACTGTGCGAGAGGTTATGAAGCAATCGTTAGCCTATTTTTTACAAAAATTGCTTCTATGTGGCCACAACGTAAGATACAAGGTAATGAGGCCTTTTATACATTTTTCGTATTTCTTTGGAAATAATGAATGGACAAATGGAGTCTTTAAATGCCTCAGATGCAAAGTTATTCACTGTCAAGGTGACGCCAAAATCAATGGGAGTCAATGGAATGCTAACAGCAGGTGGGTGTCCGCTATCCAATGGCAGCGCCGAGGGGTGCTTCAAAAAAATATGAAACCCTGCCCTCCTGCTGTGAAGTCGCGATCTGACTTAAATGATTCGGGAACCCTCTCTGTCGCGATCTGACTCAAATTACGCAAATGATTCGCGAACCGGCTCTGAAGTCGCGATCTGACTCGAATGATTCCCGAACCCGCTCTGAAGTCGCGATCTGACTCGAATGATTCGCGAACCCGCTCTGAAGTCGCGATCTGACTCAAATGATTCCCGAACCCGCTCTGAAGTCGCGATCTGACTCAAATGATTCCCGAACCCGCTCTGAAGTCGCGATCTGACTCAAATGATTCCCGAGCCCGCTCTGAAGTCGCGATCTGACTCAAATGATTCGCGAACCCGCTCTGAAGTCGCGATGTGACTCAAATGATTCGCGAACCCGCTCTGAAGTCGCGATGTGACTCAAATGATTCGCGAACCGCTCTGAAGTAGCGATCTGACTCAAATGATTCACGAACCGCTCTGAAGTCCCGATCTGACTCAAATGATTCACGAACCGCTCTGAATTAGCGATCTGACTCAAATGATTCACGAACCGCTCTGAAGTCCCGATCTGACTCAAATGATTCACGAACCCGCTCTGAAGTCGCGATCTGACTCAACTGACCAAAATTTTTCAGTGTAGGAGCATTGCCAAAATAAATGAATGAAGACTTCTAAAGAAAAATGACAAAAACAGCAACTTTCTTTTACTTTGTTGGTAAGCAGATATCTATGAGGCAAAGTCCATACTTTCTCAATAAGGTATTATGTAAGGAATTGGTATTATCTCTCTCTGAAAGTTTGTATATTAAGGACCAGGCCAAGAGCATCTGCTCATGGAAATTAGAAAGTTTGACAGGGATTTTTTAAATATTATAATTACAAAGTAAAAGGAAATTTAGGCCACCAACTTTATAGAAAATATAATAAGGGATAATATTCCAAAGTGAGGAGGGATTTTTAAGGAAATTCTTCAGCCAATTAATTTTAAAAGTATTATTTAAGGTAGTAAAATCTACAAAATCCAGTCCCCCTCATTTAGTTTGGTTCATTATTAACAGATTTCCTAATATAGTGAGTTTTATTTTTCCAAACAAAATTGTTTAACATGCTATCAATTTTTTTTCAGTGTTCCTTTATCAACCTCCAAGGAAAGAGCAGCATAAGTCAGTCGAGACAATCCTTCGGCTTTAGAGAGTAAAATTCTTCCTCTTATTGACAAATAAGTTTTCTTTTTGTTTTCACTCTTAAAGGGTCAACATTTATTTTGCATCTTGGTTTTTGGTCTTTATTAATTAAAATTCCTAAGTATGTAACTTGATCTTTCACAGGAATGTTACAAATAGAGGGAAGATCACAGCGTTAACACTTGTTGATATTTAAGCAGAGACCTGAAGCTCTGGAAAAGGACTCGAACTGGACTAAAATTACTACATCCGATTACTACGTTCAACTCACAGGAGCGTGTTTGCTTCCTCCACAAACTGAGGAGAGCCCTTTGTCACTTTAATCAGACAGAATAACTGTCTGGTTTGGTTCAGCTACAAAATCAGACATCAGAAGACTACAGAGAACTGTTCGGACTGCTGAAAGGATTATTGGTGCTCCCCTGCCCACCCTTCAAGAACTGTATACATCCAGAGTAGGGATGGCTCGATACCACAATTTTGGCTTCGGTACGATACCACAATCTAATACCTCGGTATCGATACTAAATCAATACCACAGGTGACCAATAACAAGCCTCAAAAATTAAATGAATTAAAAAACACTGCTTGAAAGTCTGCTGCATCAAATGTACAAACCAAAAGTATCAAAATGTTCACACAAAATAAAACCAGTAAAGTCTTATTCTTACATTAATATTAGTGTAATGGCTTTACGCCATGCAGACGGATGTTAATGCATAACAAATCTCATTCTTTATTACTTGAGCTCCATTAAACATGATCTCAAACTTTTTGTGGCCTCTCCTTATTCACATGTACACACAAAGCCATACCTTATGGACCGCATACATTAATGCGCACTCAGAAACCGGTGACTGTGAACGAATCAGCAGAGCTTGTACGAGCTTTTGTCATCGCTGAATCTTTCTCAGACGTTTATGTCGAAATTGGTTAACGCATCTATCTGTGCATGATGGTGTCCAATGCCCCGGGCGAGCGATATATATATATATATATATATATATATATATATATATATATATATATATATATATATATATATATATATATAGATATATAGATATATATATATCTATATATATATATTAAACTTCTGTTTGTATTTCTGTAGATATGCATTATGAAGCGTCTTTGGCGTTTACAAGATATATATTTGTTCTCAGAACAAGATTATAAGTGTTCCGTTCTCAAACACATCTCCTTGTGTCCAGTCAGGTGTGGAATGTCTCGAATAACTTTGCTGAATTGTTCTTTTGTCTGAAAGTCAGGAGAGTGTAAACTTGAGATTTAAAATCACATGCGCTCTGTTCTTGTGCTCAGTTTAATAATATTCCTGTTGCACTTATTTATTGATTTATTTATTTTAGGGGAATTTGAACAGCTAAGCTATACATAGCCAACCGAACATGCTCGAGCAGTGTCTATAAATAAGTATATTTTAGTCATACTGAAACTACAGATATATATATATATCTATATAAAGGAAACATCCTGTGGTGAATGAGACAGGTAGACCTGTGTGTGTGTGTGTGTGTGTGTGTATTATTATTGCTGGTAGAGTGCAAACAAATTGATCTTCCAAATCATGCATTTACATTTTTTTTTAAATCACTACTGAAAAAAAAAAGCATTTTGTAGAATCAGCTTTAAAACTCTAAAACTTTAAAATTAAATGCATGCCTTTATGACAAATGTGCATTTTCTTATTCATTCATTCATTAGCTAACTGTGGCAGGAACATGGGACATATTGAAGGCTATTTTAGTGGCACAAGACGAAAATCCTTTAAAAAGTATTGCTCATACGTTCTGTGAATCTCAGAAATAATGCAGTACAGTAAAAAGTGCAGATTCATTGTTAAGTATGTGTCTCTGAATAAGTGCTGATCTCTAACAGTGACATCTTGATGATTCAGAAGAAGCACCTGGAAATGTGATGCCAGCTCTATCAGAGATCTCATGCAATCTGCTTGTCCTACAATACATCATCCTCAGATGAGTCGGGCCGTGCCTAAGGCCCTGGTTTGGAGCAGCCTGTGGATTTGAGTCCAGACAGACAGACAGAGGCTGTAATCTGTGCCTTAGACGCTTTACTCAGCTCAGAAAGGTGAAATATTGTAACAGAAATCCTATCGCTTCAGTCACTGCAGCCGCCTTCATCCAACATCATCGTCACTGAGGTTAAAAGTTAACAAAGAGCCGAGAAAAATCATTACAGGACAAATATTGCATGCAGCGAACTCGACTTAAATTTACTTACAAAATCTATTTTGGTCTTTATTTAAAGGAATAGTTCACAAAACATTTGCTGAACAATATTTACTGACCCTTAGATCATACCATATTGATGAGTTTGTTTCTTCATCAGCTCTATAGAGAAACAGCATTGCATCACCAGTGAATGGGTGCCGTCAGAATGAAAGTCCAAACATGAGTCCATAATCCATAATAATATTTCCTTCATTGAAAAAGTTCATCTCCTGTTGTCTCTCTCATCTTAATCTATTCATTTTGAACTGTTTTTATTTGTAAACAGTTTTTGATCTGTGCAGATTTCTCACCTGATTCAGGAGAAAACTCATATATTTATAATTCTAAATATATTTAATATATAATAAAAAAATATTTATTAAAATGTAAAGTTAGTAATTTTAGTGCTTCAACTTAAACTTATTTCAGTTGTTTTCCAAGCTAACATTTCTAATTTTCATTTACTTCACTTTTTTCCCCCATATATTATATTTTATTTCAGCAAAAATAGTTCTATGTTAGGTTAACATAATAATTGTGGCCTTAGATGCTTTTGTCCATTCTATTTCCTTATTATCTTTTGTTATTTGTCTAGATAACAATTAGAAATGAGTTTATGCTTCATTCTTCTTCGTTATTATTTATTTGTAAAAAAATAAAAAATAAAAGAAAATAAAAATTCTAAGGAAAAATCAAACAGAGCAAGATAATAGCAATAGTATGCTTATGCTTTAATATCATTTAAGCAAAACATAAAAGTGTATATATAGATTTTTTTTTCTTTTTTAATTTTATAATTTTTATTGTGTTTTACAGAACACAAGCAACATTGCAGATAAGTGCAAAGGAGTTAGTATGAATTTACTTATTTTCTACTATTTGATATTTATTTAACTTGTTTAATATAAATATACACACACACATATTAGGGATGCATAATTTAATTGTATATTATTTCTGTGTAGTGTAGTGTAAGCATTATAAAAATATACACTTCTGAATTCTTGACATTCATATATAAATATTAAATTGTGGAATGTATGATTGCCTGATTGGATTTTATAAGAGTACTAAAAGTAATTTGTTTTTATTAACATGTTTAGATTGTGTAAAATTACTGTGTAGATTTTTTCAAGAATTACTTTTTGTATTTATTTGCATTACATTTAAATAAAATATGTTGCCATTTTTAATGTGCCCCTCTGGTTAAACACTGGCCCCTCCCTGACCCCCCCTAGAGCCGCCACTGGACTCAAATGACGCAAATGATTCCCGAACCCGCTCTGAAGTCGTGATCTGACGCAAATGATTCCCGAACCCGCTCTGAAGTCGTGATCTGACTCAAATGATTCGCGAACCCGATCTGAAGTCGTGATCTGACTCAAATGATTCGCGAACCCGCTATGAAGTCGCGATCTGACTCAAATGATTCGCGAACCCGCTCTGAAGTCGCGATCTGACTCAAATGATTCACGAACCCGCTCTGAAGTCGCGATCTGACTCAAATGATTCACGAACCCGCTCTGAAGTCGCGATCTGACTCAAATGATTCACGAACCCGCAGTGGCGGTTCTACATTGAAATACACCCTGGGCGAGACCCCTTTCGAGCGCCCCCCCCCCCCCCCACACACACACACACACAAAAAATAGCAAACAAAGTTCTGCACAAACAGCAATATTTTGTTATAACAACTGTTTTCATATGATGTGATATCATTGCATGCATGTTTCCAATTTGCCATTCCTGCACTTGTTAAATTGATGTTCCTCTTGGAAAACAATTTACAGCAGAAGCAAAAGAGGCTGTTGTTCTTAATTGAAGAAATCAGCCAACTTCTTGCCATCTTTTCACCACTTACTAATGTCTTCTTAAAATATTAGTGGTGGCAACTTCTCACATTACTCTCATTCCTACGGAAAACAAAGCCAGGTGGCACTTTACTTGGTCCTCTGTGAACCAGCTCAGTCCGAATCCTGTCAGTCAGATGTGAGGGCCAGTGGGGCTCAGTGGGGGTTCAGCTCCAGGCATTTCTATCAGACAGCATATTGGCATATTACTCAAAACACATAGCAGTGAAAAAACACAGTCTTACTCATAAATTATCAGAAATATTAAAATTACATTAAATTGCAGTTGTCTTGTAGCCCCCACACACACACACACATACACACACACGATATGCACACCTGAAAGCTCATGCTGGGTAGAAGTAGAGGCAAAGAGGTCTTCATCCTCAATATCAGATATTTGTGGAGACATATTTGTAGCGGAGGAGGTGGTTGGCTCATCCTGACCAGTGGTAGAGGATGCTCCAAAATATTTTAGAAGTGCCCCTGAAATTGCAATTTAACTGCATTTGAAATCAAAAGACCATAGGATAATGTTTTATAAAGCTAAAACAGCCTAGGGTCAAATTGACTCAAAACATAATAGAAGGGTTACATAAACATGCTCTTACACACTAAATGTCTGTCATTACACGCTATATCCTCCTAGACCCGAAAAAAAACAACATTTATTTATTTCATTTTTCCCCCCATGTCATCACATTTTTTAGAGCATAGAAACAAATAGTAAAACAAATACATTGAAAAATTATATTTTATTCACGTTATGCTATGGTCACTGGGACTCAGTTGTTTAAAAAATAAAATGACTTTAAATTATATGTATAGGCAAAAACAAAAACTTTTTGGGTTTCAGGATATTTTTCAGCCAAAATTTGTATATCAATCTAACTTTTCATGGAGGTACCATTAGGTTACTGCCTCAAATTATACGCATGACACACTTTTAAAGCATCATAGCAAAAATGCTAACAAAGAGTTACGTTATACCCACCATCAATTAACATTAGCCCTTCATTCATGAAATGGATACTGTAATCATACAGAGACAATAGTTGCATACCTTTATCTTTTGCTCGTTTCTCCTCTTCTTCTTTTCCGAAATTGGGCACCTGGCTTTGACCTTTTCTTCTCCATCTCTGTTTATTTGGCACTCGACAATCAACAGATTTCCCATCCCCCCAACTGTCACTCAGGACCAGAAGTCAGGACTAAACCAATTCACCTTGATGACCGCATAATCGTTTTGTATTACCTAGTTTCATTTGCAGGAACTATAGGCCTGTATATAGGCCTGTATTATAACATTATGAATGAAATGTGCGTTATTTGGAAGAAAGTCGGGGTGTGTGACTGACTTTAGCCTATTATTAATTATATTACTAGTGTGGATCCCCCGTCCCCGTCCACCCCCGCCCTGTCCGTTCCATTTGAGAGAGACCCAGAGGTGAAATGTCGCACGCGCCTCTCGCCCCACTCCCTTACACTTCTCTCACAACACCAGTGGCGGCTCCAGACAATTTTGATTGGGGGGGCAATGGGGGGTCCTGGTCTTTTCAAGGGGGGTCTCATGAAAACCAACAAAAAATACAGTGGACATGGCTAATAACTGCATATTTCTGCTACCAAACAACAAAAACACCTTTGCAATGTAAACAAATGACAGGCTACATTTGTTATTCTTATCCTTCACACTGCACTTTCATGTCAGGTATATTATGCATTTTTATTGACATTGATATTTTTACATTTATTTCCAGATAGATATTATTGAGTTTACAGGCTAAAGTGGTCTTGCTGTTGTTAACACTGTTGCTATTGTAGAAAAAATATTTGCATCACATTTAAAATATAATTATATTTTAATTCATTTCTGAATTGTTTTTATTTTTATAATGATAATTCAGAGAATGAGAAAATCTGAATAAGCCTTACCAGTGTTGTGATAATTATTTTTACGTGTTAAAAATAAATAAGTACTGTAATATAATAAAAGTTTATTCAAATAACATAAAAAAGACCAGACCCCTCGATGCCTGTGAAACTTTTCTCCCTCAAACAGCACGTTAGTGTTACTTCTACACACAGCAACATATCTGCATGTTCTCACATCACATCGTTCTTGTAAAATAATAATAAGTAAATAAACACCAAAATCACTTCGCTGAGAATGAAACACCACTTACCCGCTGCCACGATGTTGAAAATATCCTCTAGCAATTAAAAAATGCGCGTGCAGCATGAGGAATCTTCCCGGTTGGATGAGGTCGTAGTCAGGTGAACGGTCATCATGTTGGTCATTTTATTTACGGCTAAATTATTATTAATAAATTGTACTAATATTATGATTGGGCGTGGGCAGGCATTCACAAAAGTGTATGTTATTACAAAAAAAAAATTGAGGAAATTATGCTTTGACAAAAGGGCACTTAAGGGGCAAAGGAGCAGGTGCTCAAGTGAACCGGTTCTTTCGGACAATTCGATCAAATAAACCAGTTGAAGAAAAATGGTTCACCGGTTCTTTTGCGCTCGATGTAATGCCGTCATTGGCGATGATTGCCCTTCATTCAAGCCTTTGGTTTACCCGCGCTTATAACATTAGCACAGAATCAGTTCAGAATCAATCACCAAAAGAATCAGCTCGGTTCAGATGCGCTCTGTGTCAGTCTGCTTCACGCTGAATCACGCATGCGCAGTTATCATCAGCTCATCGGTTCTCGAATCGGACACGTCCGACAGAAACGGTTCTCGGTTCAGTGTATGAATAAATGTCGAAATAATTATTATTTATTATTGTTCTGCGTAGTTTTAAGAGAAACATTTTTGGATCTTTATCCCGAGTATATATATTTTTTAATCAGGAAGAGGCTGGGGGGTCAAATGGGGGGTCAAGGCATTTTTTGGCAGGGTCTTGAGACCCCCCAAGACCCCCCCTGGCGCCGTCGGTGCACAACACAACGCTTCAGTGGATATTTTCAGCAAGCAGGGGCGCCAGCAGCTGCAGGGAGCGCCAATTTGCCAATTCCACACACAGTGAAATGATATAAATGACGAAAAACCGCTTCGCGACACAGAGGATTTTTTGTTTATCTACTCGTGCTGCCGCCCCCAATGTGTCCCGAAAAAATGACGCCCCGGGCGGCTGCCCGGTTCGCCCGTGCCTAAAACCGCTACTGCGAACCCGCTATGAAGTCCCGATCTGACTCAAATGACACAAATGATTCGCGAACCTGCTCTGAAGTCGCGATCTGACTCAAATGATTCGCGAACCGGCTCTGAAGTCGCGATCTGACTCAAATGATTCACGAACCCGATCTGAAGTAGCGATCTGACTCAAATGATTCGCGAACCCGCTATGAAGTCGCGATCTGACTCAAATGATTCGCGAACCCGCTCTGAAGTCGCGATCTGACTCAAATGATTCGCGAACCCACTATGAAGTCGCGATCTGACTCAAATGATTCGCGAACCCGCTATGAAGTCCCGATCTGACTCTAATGACGCAAATGATTCGCGAACCGGCTCTGAAGTCGCGATCTGACTCAAATGATTCACGATCCGCTCTGAAGTAGCGATCTGACTCAAATGATTCGCGAACCCGCTATGAAGTCGCGATCTGACTCAAATGATTCGCGAACCCGCTCTGAAGTCGCGATCTGACTCAAATGATTCACGATCCGCTCTGAAGTAGCGATCTGACTCAAATGATTCGCGAACCCGCTATGAAGTCGCGATCTGACTCAAATGATTCGCGAACCCGCTATGAAGTCGCGATCTGACTCAAATGATTCGCGAACCCGCTATGAAGTCGCGATCTGACTCAAATGATTCGCGAACCCGCTCTGAAGTCGCGATCTGACTCAAATGATTCGCGAACCCGCAATGAAGTCCCGATCTGACTCAAATGACGCAAATGATTCGCGAACCGGCTCTGAAGTCGCGATCTGACTCAAATGATTCGCGAACCGGCTCTGAAGTCGCGATCTGACTCAAATGATTCGCGAATCCGCTCTGAAGTAGCGATCTGACTCAAATGATTCAAATGATTCGTAAACCCGCTCTGAAGTCGCGATCTGACTCAAATGACGCAAAATGATTCAGATGACTCAAATAATTCGCGAACCCGCTCTGAAGTCGCAATCTGACTCAAATGATTCTTGAATCCGCTCTGAAGTAGCGATCTGACTCAAATGATTCAAATGATTCGAAAACCAGCATAATTAAAATAAAATAGAAAAAAAAATATTGTTATCGGTATCGGCCAAATGTTTTATATCAGTGCATCCCTAATATATATAATTATCCTCTTGCCATGGACTTATTTTGAAGGAGCTACTAGGAGAGAAAAGGGCTGTAACATAACATGCTGTTGAAATGCAGGTTGGGTTTATGCTGTGCAGGTGGCGTCACCCGCGCGCCGTATTTAATAGCGCGCACAAGCGCGTCCACGAGACAGAACTCGCTAGGAATACAGGAGCGCACGAACGCGCAGACACACGAGACACATCCTGAGTTATTAACCAGACATCATACGAGTATTAAACCATCATGCCGGTCACAGAGAAAGACCTGGCGGACGACGCGCCGTGGAAGAAGATCCAGCAGAACACGTTTACGCGCTGGTGTAACGAGCACCTGAAGAGCGTCAACAAACGCGTCGCGGACCTGCAGCTGGACCTGAGCGATGGACTCAGACTCATCTCTCTCCTCGAGGTGCTCAGCCAGAAGAAGATGTACAGAAAATACCACGCCAGACCCAACTTCAGACAGATGAAGCTGGAGAACGTGTCCGTGGCGCTCGAGTTCCTGGACAGAGAGAATATAAAGCTCGTGTCCATCGGTGAGTTAGTTCAGTGCTTTCTGTCTTCTCACTAGTCCGGACCAAAGAGTCTGTGATGAACGTTTAACCCTTGTTACATGACTGTAGGAGTGCTGTGGTGTCCTGGAAATAATTTGTATCAATGCAGCATGATGCACTCCGGTAAACTGTGTCACTTTTGTAATAGAGGTGACTGGGAAAGTGGCCAAATCACCCTGAATTAACCCTGTGTGCCTCAGCAAGGTACTACATTTTGAGCCAGATGTAATACCATTATAATTAACATTTCTAGTGTCTGTAATTGTTATTTTTTGTGTTAAAATAAACAACCATCACACACTGATGGTATCTTATATATACCATAGTACTGAAACGCATGCATTTCTAGTGTTCTGTAAGCGTTCGGTGACTTTACCATGGTTCGTGTAAAAAGCAAAAAAACTAGTATTTTTGTTGTTATAGCTCTCTCTGTCTTACAAAGTTGGTATCAGACAAAGCTCAGTGCTGCTAAAGCATTCTAAAAAAATCATGTACCATGGTATTTATATGGCTCTATGGATTTATAAGGAATGCATGGATTTTATTTTACTAGGATATATTTCAAAAGATACTATAACTGTGATACCATATCCCCCCAAAAAAATGTTAATGTCACAGTATGTCTGTGTGTGTATATATATATATATATATATATATATATGAATATATTTTACATTTGCTTATTAATAATTAACAATACATAATAAATAATAATATTTATCCATAAAACATAAATAAAAATATATATATTCGTATTTATAAATATTATTTATTGAATTTATCATTCATTATTTATTTATACATTTTATAAGTATGTAATAAATGACATAAATGTAAAATAAATGTAAAATATTAATAAATCGAGTATAAATGTATTCATTTACTATAGAAGTGAATAATAAGCAACCTTTTGTTCTATCTCGTCCCAGCCGTCTCTTACTCAACATCTTTGGTTTGCAGAGTTGCATCATAAACCAAAAGTATTTGTGCTCATGTCAAAGAGCTGCTGACATGATTCATTCTCAGCAGATAAGAGATAACAAACATCCACCCAGTGTCTATTGATCCCTACTCGATTATCTGTCTCGTCTCTGCTGGATTTCTTTAGTTGGTCCTGTGTGAGAGAAGTTGCACCATTACTTGCATTCTTGGGTTCATTAAGATTTAGAAATCTGGAGAATTTCCGGATTCCAGAGGCTTAAATATTAAGATGTAGTTTCATAAGGGTTGTGTTTGGTGCCAAACACCTTTAGCCGGCCTGTGGCATTCTTGAAGCCGGTCCAAATGCATCTGGCTGCGTTGCTTGTGGCTTTTATGTGATTTCTCACGCGGTCGCTGTTGTTTTATGTGCCAGTGCTTGTGTAAATCCTGGAAATAGATTATGCATGCATTCAATACCAAAACTGTCACCTGTACAGCTGGGGTCACAGGATGTTTCTTCCATATTTGGCAATCGGTTGCTCATAGCAAAATACATGCAAACATTGCCATGGTGATGCCCAACCTAATATCCCTGCGGTTCTTGGCTGGTTACGTATGTTTGTGAGCAAATAAACTTCATTCATTCAGGTTTGTGATGAAATTTGAGGTGTGAGGGCCTGAGGACACGGCAGGATGGACTTCCTGTTGTTCATGTTTCTGTGTGTGTCAGAATCAGAGATTTTCCTGAGCTTGATGTGTGTTTGGAGAGCCGTGACATGTCAATGCGGTGACCTAATAACCAGTCACCCATGCTCTGCATCAGAGTTTTCCACTCGTCTTACGCAGTAGGAGTAGCCTGTATTTAGATTTAATACACGTACGATAGAGAGGGTTGGATGGAGGACAAACTTTGTCAGTACAAAGGTGCACAAGGATTTTTTCCCCCCTGGAATTTGTTGTTTTTGTGCCAGAAGCATATTTTTATGGCCTGCTTTTGCTGCTGTACCTTTAAGAAGTGCCATCTTTGCATGGATTGTATACACCAGCTGAAATTTGTTGTCTCAAATATAATTTGTCATTTTTTAATAAAAAATTGTTTTGCTTTTTTTTTTGTTGCATTTTGTACATTTATTTATTGTTTATTATATAATTTTTTATTTATTCTCCTGTTTTTTTTAT
>NC_039278.1:16518824-16616324 GCF_003368295.1 Carassius auratus | reverse complement strand
AAATGCTGCTTTAATTTCAGTATCATTCGTTGTAGATCGATTTGGAGCAAAACAACTCATTTGAGTCAGTTCTGGTGGGTTGGATTGTCTCCTGTCATTATAGAGACGCTGGGCATCAGATGTTTGTCTGTGACGCTCAGGTTCGTCAGATGCCTAATGCAAACAGAAGCAGGAACGGCGCGGTGAGCCAAAGGTTCGCTCGTCTTAAGTTGCAGAGTTTTGGGCTTTATTCAGATCTCAGCGGCCTGCTGTTGTGGGATGAGTTACTGTGGAGTTACTTTGGTTTCTTTGGCTCTGTAAATGAAAGTCTTCAGGAGCTGTTCAGACAGATCAGATGTTCAGGGCGTGGACCTGCGCTCTAGAGAAAACACTCCAAGCTTCTCGCTTGGATTTGAAGAAGCAACAAGGCCTGATTTATTTGTATTTTTATTTTATTAGTATTTTTTACTAGACTTTTAGACTCCTTTGGCTTTTAACCCAGCATGTTTCTGTATGACTATTATAGTTCAGTTTTTTTTATTCTAGAGATTATTATCATTATAATGAAATTATTATGTGCTTTTTTAAAATTTCAGTGTAATATTAATTTATTTAGTTATTACAAATTTGTATTCAGTGATAATAAAAATAAATATTATTTAATAGATATTATCTAGAACATTTTAATTTAATTAAATGTATTATATTGTATTTTTAAATAATTGTTATTACTATTAAATACTATTTAAATTTTAATTTTGACACTAAAATATTAATTTCACATTTTATGAATCACTTATTTAGTAATAATAATGAACATAATAAAAGAACTATCATTTAATAGACATAGTCTACATCGAGATTTCAGATTTCAATTGAAATAATTCCCTTCTATCCTTTTTTTTATATATAATTCTTAATACTCATTCTTTTAATTTTAGTGAAATTAAGAATTTATTTTTTGCTATTACTAATTTTTATTTATTAATAATAATGATCATAATAAAAGAATATAATAAAGAAACTATCTTTACTTACAACCACAGCAAACCTGGATTTTTATTTTTATCAGAATGAGCAGAATGATCCCAATTAGTTTTTTCCCCAAACCGTGCAGCATGTAGCCAAGTGTCCTGAACCTGTGTGTGTGTCTGTTTGTGTCACACTGGGATGTTCACGTGTCTGTGCAGGTAAACGCGGCTGAGAAAAGTGTGAGTGACCTCACTAGTTTCCTAAAGCTCTTCCACAAAGCCAAACTCTCAGAACGTGTTGTACTGGATGGGCAGAGAGCTGCTGCTGGCCTTGGGCTGTCCTTTAACACACACACACACACACACACACAGAGGAAGACACGAGGTGAATGTGTTTGCATTCACGTTAAACCGACTGTAGTAAAGAGATAAAGTGGTTCCCAGCGTCTACGATTGTTCAGTACAGAGAGAGACGTCACATAGTGTCATTACTTGGCAGTGTTAAATAAGAAAATTACAGTGTGAAGGTTGCAGGATCATCAATTATGAAACTAGAGAATACAATAGTGTCATTATTCATGCTCCGTTTAGATCAGTGTTGATTCAGTTCAACAAAAGTCTGAGTTGCATAGACTTTAAGCAGCTTTTATTCACTTATTCAGATTCAGTTGAGTTCAGGGTTGATTCACTTCAACTCAGTAACAGTGTAGATGTTGCTAAGTTAGTGTAATGGTCCGTCTAAATCCATCTGAATATTATTTGTCATTTAAACCCAAAGATGGAAACCTATAGAAGCTGGTTTCCACCACAGAATAAAAAAAGAAAAAAGGTAAATGTGACTTTTTCTCCCACAATTGTGAGGTTATATCTAACGATTTGGAGTCATTTGGAGCTATTAATTGTGAAGGGAAAAGTTTGTTTCCTTTATCTATCTTTTTTTATCTCATAAATTTAGAATTCTAATTTAAGATCTAACAATTAAGTTTTTTAATTTGTCACAGAGTAAAAGAAAAAAAAAACTCCCCTGATATCAACTCTTGTAACTGCTAGTTCATATAGCGCAATTCAGTTAACATCTTTCAAAAACAACAACAACAAAACAAACTGATTTGCAAGAGTAAAACGGAATTCTGAGAAAGCTGCACATCTGTCAGATCTCATAAGATTCTCAGAATTCTTTTTTCTGCCACAGAGTAAAATATAAATGATAAATGTAATCGGGACTTTTTATGTCTGAATTGTTTAACTTTGAATAATTTGTTATTTAAATATATCATAATTCAGGGTTAACATCATGCAAAAAGCAAACAAACAGAATTGCAAGAAAAAACGTGAAAAAGAATCGTGAGATAAAAAGTTACAATTATCTTTATCTCATGATTCCGATTCTCAGAATCTCACATTTTGATATTTTTTTTTTTTATCAAAATTCGGAGTTTATTTCGATTTTTTTTTTTATTCAACCCTGAATTCTGATTTGACATCTCTCAATTAATTTTTTTTTTTTTATGTATGATTTGGACCTTCTCTCAATTGTCAGAATTGCATGGGAAAAAAGCTATAATTGTGATATAGAAAGTCACAATCCACATTTAATCCCATATGCAAACACGCTTCAACAGAAGTAAGTGGCTCATCTTTTACTGTGCAGCTAATTAAGCCACAGCTGAAGTGCTTTGAGAGGAAGAGCCACGCTGGTTGGGCTGAACCGCCGGAAGGAAACCTTGCACATGAAGCTAGAAGCCTGTGAACCTGCGCATGGATTTGTGTGCTAACTCGGTGGAATCCGCTATTGTTTTGGAGTCTAAAAGAAGCAACAGGATGCAAGGCTTCGCTAAAGCGACCCTAACCAAAGTTCAGTTCCTCACACTAATTCCAGAAAGCTCACATTCCTGCACCAGAATGGATTGCATCACAGTTTCTGTAATGTGCCCTCAGCCCAAATAACGAAACCTGAACGTGGAAAACCAACACGAACGTCAGCGTTCAAAGAGACCTCGAGCAAATATTTCAGGGTTGCTATAGAACAGCTTCTTCAATAATATTCTCAGTCACGCTGCGCTGGAACATGCACGAGAGCCAAAAACAACTCCGGCTTTCTGTGGGACGTCTGCACAGGTTTCTCTTGCGGTCCGCCGTCATTACGTTAACCTCTTCCATTACGTTTAGTCTGACCACATGAGGTCGGCAGGACTTGGCCGAGCACAGCCTGATCCCGAGGAAATGTTTTTAGGTCAGAGCGGGAAATGCTTCTCCCGTCTGCATTGTAGCAAAGGTCAGATTGCATTGTTTGTAATGAAGCTTTGACCTTCGGGGGCCAGTGCAACCAGCGAAAGCAAACAATAGTATTGACGTCAGCCTAAGACTAAGCAGTTTCTCTGTCTTAAAGTGACTGCTTTTCTTTGCTAGAGGCAGAGGTTTTCAAGCGTGTCTGCTTTCCTAGAAGAATGCTGCGTGTTATCTGGATTGCATTAACACTTGAGTCACCATGCTGCTCTGTAAGCACACGTTCTGCTGTTCTTTAGACCCGTGCAGTGGGTCAGTATGTGATTAAAGTTGATCATTTACTCTCCCAACATGCCATCTGTGTTGAGACTGCGCTTGAAAGCGTCGAGCGCGTCCGGTGATCTCATGCAGATTCACACAATCACGCTCCTGAAGTGCGTTTTTAACCTCTTCATAGGCATTTTTCAAATGCTTTTACTCTGATGTCATATTCTTTATACGATACATCTCTTCCATGTTCTGCTATTGGACTTTGCAGGTCAAATCTGCACCATTTTCAGTGCTTTGCATCAGGATTTCTGTGTAGAGGCTACTGGTTTAAGGTCAGAAAGCTTGTTTAGGCCAGAGGTTCTCGATCTTTTAAAAGCCACGGACCCCAAATATGATCATCCTCATGCAAGAAACCCCCATCCCTAAATTTAAAGGCATCTATATAGGTTCTAGCATAAAGACACACTTTCAAAAGTTGTATTTAGTCATATTAAGCTTTGTTTTTGTTAGTTTTTTGTTTACATGCTTAATTTATGAAGTCATTGGAATCATTTTTTATAAATTTTGTATTTAATATAATTAAATTTCTTCATATTTATTTGTTTATTTAATGTTTATTTAATCTTAAATTATTTATTTAAAATTATTTAATTTACTTTTATTTTAATCAAATGCTTTTTTTGTTCAATTTCTTTTTCATGTTTTAGTCCATTATAGTTTATCTCATTTTTGTTTAAATGTATTTAATTCACTTTTGTTTTAATCGAACGTTTATTTGTTTATTTCACTCAATTTCTATTCTATTATTCTATTCTATTATTTTTTTTATTTTTTATTTTTTATCTATTGTGTATTGGATATTTGTTAATTATTTATTTTACTCTATCATTGTTTTAAGCAATATTTGATTAATTTGTATTTACTTTTTATGTATTTGTGTAGTTACTCGTTTATTATAATGTAATTTATTTTTATATAATTTGATTATTTTTATTTCTTTTTTTTACACTTTTTTTTCTGTAAACCTTTCCATTGAGCCCCTTCACTCTTTTGCTCTTTGAAAAGCCCTGGTTTAGGCCAAAAGCATCTTTTAAATGGAGCTTATAGGGTTGGTTAACATGAATTGCATCCTAAGAAGAATATAACCGAGTCGAATTCCTTCAGAGATGGTAGTCTCCACCCTTGCTTGTTTCTGTGGGTGTTTATAGGTCGTGTTGCCGGTGGAAGGTACCAGAGCTAGTGTTTGATTTACAGTTCAGACTTGTCTGTCAGATCAGGGAGTGCTGGGGCTTTTACGAGCCCAAATAAAACAGCAAAACAAAGGATCCTATAGAAAATCTATCTGCTTGTTTGGAAGGGGCCTAAAAGGCCAGTCGTTTTTCTCTTGCTATGTGTGTTTTCACTGCTGTTTGTCACCGAGCAATAAGTCAAAAGATTTGTGAACAGTTACCCAGATTTCCTGCCTACTGTGTTATTTACTTTGGCTCGGCCGAGCCTGGATGACTTCAGATGTGTAAAAAAAGCTTCAATGCCTTTCTATGAACTGAGGCATGTTTAAACGTTTGGGCCTTACAGAAGATCAAAATGAAATCGAAAGCAGGTCAGTTTAAGTAAATCAAATGGTTATATGGACTAGTGTCTGTGAATATTAAGCCACAAAAGGTCCATGTAAATCTGAATCCTGCATGTTCTGTGTGAATGAATGGGTGTGGTTCTGTTTACCGTACACTGAAGTGACGCTCGCGGTGTTTTAGCCTCTGCGGTCTCACTATATGACGACATAAACACGTGAGCTTCATCAGACACTTCAACAGCATTTCACTGTTTAGTTGAGAAAAAGTCTCATCATAACACATGCACACAGAAACTTAAGGTCTTCATGACAATCTGTCATAAAAGTTTGGTTTAACTTGAAGAAATTATGACAAATATATTAATATACGTCTTAGTTTAATTCTACTGCTGTTATTACTGCTACTACTACAAATTACTACAAATTAAAATAATAGCAAAATTATTATTATTAACTTTATAAAAAAAAATCACAATTATTCATCCAAGTTAACCTCTTCTGTGTTTTTTTTTTTGCACTTTGTTTGCCAAAAAATGAAGAGTTTGTCAAATTTTATTTTTATGAATATAGATAAATTCTAAATAAATCTAGAAAAAATTTGAATGAAAAAAAAAAACAGAATTTGAAGGGAAAATTTTTTAATTTTTTGTTTAACTTCTAATAAATTGCTGTTAAATTTACAAGTTTCCGTATTTCAATTAATTAGAAATTCTTTTTGATTAATACCTTTAATTTAATTTAACTGTTAATTTAATGTAACCATTAAAATGCAGGACAGAAAAAAAAAATTTATTGGGGAGAAAATTGAATTTAAAATGAAAAAAGAAATTGAAAAATAAATTGAGAAATAATAATAAAAAAATGTATTTCATATGGCACTAAAAATTCAATTTTTGATACAACTGAAAAGTTGCTGTTAAATTGTGCAAGTTTCATGATTTCAATTAATTAGACATGCTCTTTGATTAATACATTTAATTTAATTAAACCATTAAAATGCTGTTAAGAAAGAGAAAATTTAATTTAGAAAAAAATAAAACTGAATTCAGGTAAAAACACCCTTTTAAACCAGGTCTCATGGAGTCTCAGAGAGATCTGCTGGTTTTTACCTCCTCTTGTCTTTTATTCTTCGCCCCGGTCTGCTACAAAAGGCATGTTTTGTGATTAAACTGGAGGTCTTGTGTCTGGCTGGAAGCGGGTAACCTGAGTCGCCCACCTCTACCTTCTGCTTTTGCAGGCTTCTCTTGTGCTGCTGTTTGCATTAGCGAGCCAAGGATCTGCTCAGATACTGAATCCTCAATAGGCTTTTATTGAGTTCTTTGTCCTGCGATTGTTAAGCAGTAAATGAAGACAGGAGAATGTGAGGAATCAGTTTCTAATGCAACCTTCAACTTCTACATTTATCAGAGTAATGAGATGCAGTTTGCATTGGCAAAGCGAGCAAAAGTGAAACATTAATGAAGACTGTTAGTGATGCAACTTCATGCACATGTGCAGCTCCACCAATAGGAGTCCAGACACTGAAGGTCACATGATTCTCCTCTCACAGTGATTGGCTGTTGCAGTTGAGTGGAAACACCTCCTAGTGATGGAAAAGCTTGGTAATCTTCAGTGTTTCATTAAGTCTTTAACTTTCAACCCAACCTAGATCCCACCCAAACGTTCTTGAGTCTAGA
Organism: Carassius auratus; assembly: GCF_003368295.1. Lineage (NCBI taxonomy): Eukaryota > Metazoa > Chordata > Actinopteri > Cypriniformes > Cyprinidae > Carassius > Carassius auratus. Next base: position 16,609,629 of record NC_039278.1, on the reverse strand, counting down.
CAGGATTGAACACGATCACATGATCGAACTCAAAACAATCACTTAAAAGCAGCGGAGAGATAATTTCTCTCTTCTTCAGTGTCAGTGATTAAATCCCTCTAATTATACTCCGACTTCATCAAAACGGCACTTATAGTAGTAGTTAACATCTTGTTGCTTTGTAAACTTTGCTCTGATTCTAGTTGGTACTTTATATAGTTCAGTTTCAGGAACTCTGAGCTGAAAGTGACCTTATTATGCTGTGTGACTGATTTATCTATCACGTGTCTAATTAATATGCTAGTATCTCTGTAAACTCACTCTAACGTGTTTTAATGCATGTCAAACAGCACTTGTGCTTTTAAAATAAACTTGAGCTCCAAAATCAGGCCAAAACTAGTCAAACAATATCATATAGGATCATTTTCAAGTCATTTATTTATGTATAAATAGTAATAAATCAGTTTTTATTGCTAAAAGGCCCACAATATAATTTTTCTGTTGCTATAAGAGCATTATAAGAGAAATACATGTAAAGAAGATGTATTACTAAATTGCTTACAGTTTATTATATTAATACAAATTACATTATTATTATAAAGAATTCATGTAATTTATTTATTTTTATTTTTCAATGTAATCATACAACCAATATTTTTTTAATCTAGGCTTTATTGTTTATTTATACAATTCTGATGTGCAGCACTTTATTACATTTTTTTTTTTTAGTAAATTATGTAATTTAACTACATTTTAATAGCTTTATTTAAAGTTTTAGGATTAAAATGTTATTAATTAGTTCGTTTTTTTTTTGTATGTACATAAATGTTGTATATTTACATAAATTAACAACCTGTTTCCATTCGTTTGCGAGGTCTAACAAACAAAAAAATGTCATATTAATTAGGGCTGCAACTAACGATTATTTTGATAATCGATTAATCTGTCGATTATTTTTACGATTAATCGATTAATCGGTTTATGTACTTATATTTTAGTTTTTTCCATTTTTTCCCCAAGTAAATTATTAATAAAGGTTATTTATTTCAGCATAGATTTTTAAGAGATTTTAACCATTTTGCATTGTCATATCCTCATCAAAAATATACCTGGAGTTGTTTTATTATGTTAGTAATCCTTTGTCGAACTCTTCTGCAATCAAAACACTGACCCATACTCTAGCAAAATTCACAAGGAGATTTCAAATATTGTTTTCACCATGGCAGTCCTTAGAGCTCCTAAAGTAGTTTAACATCCCAAACAAAGCTTAAGGAATCTTTGAGAACATATTTTCACGAAGTATAAGGATAAAACAGAATAAAATTGCAGTGCATTGTATTTTATTATTTACTGGGAAAAAGCTTTATAGCTTATGCTGTGAAATTGTAAACAATCCTTCGAAAAAAAGTGCCAATGGCATGAAACCTGAATGGAAGTAAAATCCATCAGAAGGTTGTCCAGAAAAAAAAAATTGGGACACACACAAAAAACCTTCTGTGTGAAAAAGAGCAGTGAATACTTAGAAAAGAAGTGCATTTTAAGTATACTCAAACATTTACCTCTCTCATTCAGTCATAATTAGGCTGCAAGTCTGAATTATGAACTGGTAAACGACAAACTGATCACATAACATGTTTGTAAAGCTTTAAATGTTAACTGTTAAAAAGCAATGTTATCAGCTTTTACGACTAAACATTTGCAAACAACCTTGTACTGGAGAATCTGCACAAATAAAATTCTTAGGGACCGTTCACATATCGCACCTAAAAACGCGTGGAAAACGCTAGTCGCGCCGCTTTCTCCTTCTTTCCAAAGCGCTCGGGTAAAAAGGCCCCTGAGGCGTCTGCCTTTGCTAAGCAACCATGACGTGCTCTCTCCATGACGTGCCCTCTCCATGAAGACCCGGAAATTTCAGCAAAGGATAAATGGATGCGGTGTGGACGCGCCTGGAAAAACGGGCGCATCGCACTGCGTGCGTGTCGCGACCGCGTCGCTTCCATTATGAGAGTGCATACTGCGAGCCTACATAGGAAATAACGAACTTGAGCACGCAAAAGACACGATATATGAACGGCCCCTTAAACAGTTCAGTAGTGCAGAGTTTACAGGTTACTCTTCATTTTGAAGGCTCAAAGTAAAGTACTCCCACTTCCCGCTGAATGCTGCAGAGACGCTGTTCGGGAAGCACATGACATAAAACGAGGCCAGCTATTGGCTATTCGCTTCTTCACCTGCTGTACTGGCTGAGTAAAACCTCCGGTGGCTCATTACTGCCACACTTTGGTCACCGCAGATTTGAAATATGCACGAAATGAGCCGCTTATGGCAAATAACATTTATTTAGCGACGAATCGATTACTAAATTAGTTGACAACTATTTTAATAATCGATTTTAATCGATTAAATCGATTCGTTGTTTCAGCTCTAATATTAATAATATAAAATGAAAATCATGATAAATATCAGCCATATAATAAATCCAGAGGTCGTTTTTGTTAGGTTTATGTCATCAAGGATGTTTTAAGAAAAGCAATAGTTATATTGAAGGTATAAAATACTGTCATTTCTTTTTTGCATTGCATTTTATTGGTTTCTTTTCTGAAAAGAGACCGCCTCGATGACGGAGGATGCAGCACTTAATACTAATAAATCATATGAAAACACTGTGATTCATATTTTTGACATTACCGTCCAGCGCTAGAATCAACAAACTAAACATCACTTAGTGCCACCCATGTGATCTGTTTGAGCTCTATGGCAGAAGATGCTTATTTGAAAGCATCCTCTCATGTCGGCTGGCTGTTTTTGTGTTTTTGCACACCACATCCTGAATGAAATCCTCAGATAAGCCTTCACACGGCGTCTTCCCTTCTCCAGCCCCTGTGTGAGCGATTGATACTCAAACAATGCCTCGTATAAACCATACGGTCGCCTCCCAGCATTTAAAGTGAGAACATCATCTGCATTTCCTGTGTGAGGCTGAGATCATCGCTCTGGAATCACACAGGGCCCACAAACACATGCCGAGAAACTCAGGCGCTTGGTAAATATGGAGAAGAAGGCAGGATCACGTAAATGTGTGAAGCCAAGGCCGGTGTTTGTGCTGCAGTGAATGTGAATGAGAAACAAGCTTCTGTCCGCATGTCTGGAAAGATGAGTACAGGACAGTAACTTCATGATGGCATTTCTAGCTGTTTGTGGTTTAGTACGTGTACGTGATTAGATTTTAAATACTTCGAAATGGCAAGACAAGTCCTGGTTCTCGTTATGACCCTTTAAATGGTTTCAAATCAAAGTTGTTGTTTTTTCCTCTTTCTATTTGCAGGTTGGCAATCTCATTTTGAAACTGGCATGCTACAAACCTGCAGTAGTTGGAGATAATGTATGAGAGTAATGGCTGTTAACTGCAGGCTGTTATTGAGCGCTGGTTTTCCACATTACAGACGAGCCGTTTCCTCTCTCTGACACAGACCAGAGCCTGATAATAGTGTGTGTGTGTGTGTGTGTGTGTGAGGGTGTGTGGTCCTTATGTACTGTATGTTGTGTGAGATTCACCTTTATATATATATATATATATATAAGAATTTTCTCTGCGTGTCCTGGTCATGTTTTATTTATTTCACAAAACAAAACAAAATAAAAAAATTTAAAATGTAAAAAAAAAATATATATATATATATATATAAAATACATAATAAAATTTAAAATATAAATGTACAATTTGACATGACATTGTGACAATTTAGCACATTTTCATTATGCATTATTCCAAAATGAAAAATATAATTTACTTATGCATTATGATAACACAACATTTTACTTAATGCCTTTTTTAAAAATCCTAAATCATTCTGTAATGTTTTTCGGTAACATGTATTCTAGTCCTGAAATTAAAACCTTCAATTTCTTTTAAGGAGAAATAATACTTATATATATATAGTTTTATTTTGTGCATTGTATGTACATTTTATTTATGCTTTACAAATGTAATCTAAATAGAAAAATATGATGCTGACATGTTCTCATTAAATTTTTCTGCTGGCATAAACAAGGCCTTTTTGGGAATGGAAATGTATATTTACCAAAAACCTAACAGTCCTGTTTTCATATTCCAGTTAAATCCTGATGTCTAAAGTCGAGTCCCGTCCTAAAGTACATTTCCTACTGATTATACTATTGCTTTTACACAAGTTAAGTGCACTGTGTTGTTTTTAAGGATTTAGCGTTCGCTCCGTGCACCAATTCTGCTACCTTAGCATCTAATGAAAGCAAACTTTCCTGCTGTGGATCCATTAGTGTTCACTGAAGCAGGCATCTCAGGTGTTTAAACTTCAGTCTCCTGGCTGTTTTTCTTCATCTAATGTGGGATTTTTAAATGAGAGTTTAACAAGTACTTTGGTTTTTCCCTTTATGTATCTGAGTTTTACCCCCAGTCTGTTTGGCGGAGCGGAAACTGTTAATGATTTCAAGTGGCACATTATGAAGCCGGGACACAATAGTAGCTGGTTTGGCTGGAGTGTTTGGGGTGACCTGATGGGACTGTTAATGGAGGCTCTCGGGTCAGAAGCTGCTCTCTGATTGGCTGCTGCACGAGTGGGCGGGGATGATCTCACGGGAAAGGAATGTGCTCCTGTAGGTAGTGTGTCTTGTGTTCACGGGTGTCTGCGGATGATGTCATTTTTGAGAGACCCTGGACTGCTGCCAAATGCAGAATTAAGTGTCAATTAATTATCGATGGCCACAAACACAGACGCACAAGTTATGCATAGATCGCTGTTCTCCCAATTGGGAAAGCTGCTCTTTATATAGCAATGGGCATGGGTTAAAAATAGGTCAAACATGCTGATGTAAGTCAAATATTAAGATTACTGTTTGGTGTTGTTGATGGCTAGAAATGATCCAGAACGCATCAGCAGAACGGTTGCATTTTGTCAGCAAGTTTTACATGTGCAAGAGATGAGATTGTAATTTTGTTGCTCAGTTTTGTTTTATTTAGTTTTAACATAAGATAGTATTTGTTTTTGTTTTATTTGTTCTGAATTTATTTATAATTTGGCATTAATTTAATTATTATTTTTTTATCCATTCATTCAATTTGGTATTTTTATTTGATGCATTTTTGTCAATTAGTTTCTCTATTTTATTTATATATTAGTATACATTTTTACTTAGAAATGTGTATTTGTAGTAGTATTTTATACATTAGTGTTTCAGCTTTTAAGTTACTGTTTTTATTTATAAATTAGTATTTATTTATACATTTGTGTATTTATTACATTTTATTGATGGAATAGGCTAAGAAAAGAAGTAACAATTGCTAAAAATCATGACTGATAATTAAATAAATACAAAGGAATAAAAAATAAAATAAATATAAACATTATTATAAATACACAAATCTTTAATATAAATAAAATATACTAAATTATAAAAATAAATACTAATTTTTAAATACAAAAATTAAAAGTGAATTTAGTGATGCATAAAATAAAAAATAATAATTAATCAATAAAATGATTAATTGAATAAATTGATTAAATTGATTAATTCGTATTTATTTTATGCATCAGTAAATTTACATTTCATTTTTTATTCATAAATTAGTATTTATTTTTATAATTTAGTATATTTTATTTATATTATAGATTTGTGTATTTATAATAATGTTTATATTTATTTCATTTTTTTATTCCTCTGTATTTATTTAATTATCTGTCATGATTTTTTGCAATTGTTACGTCTTTTCTTAGCCTATTCCATCACTGCACTTCTGTGCAAAATGATGTGTGTTAAGAGTGAGATTAAACGCATATGATATCATGCAGTTATTATACTTAAGCCTGTTTTACAGGCAGTTTTTCAGCAAATGAATCATGCTGATTATTACAGTATTTTGATGCATTAATCTGCTCAACTCGTCCAACATCATCACACAAGTTTGCCAATCGTGCCATTTTAAGAGAAAGATTTGCAATACTTTCCAGAACAGCGTTCGCATGTATAACATGTTAGACTGCGCTCGTTCCCCTCTGTGGGTCGTGACATCATCACCCATGAGGCAATGAGCCGAACCGCAGGAAATGAGCAATCTTATTTTAATTTTAATGGGGATTGATATTGCTTTGGAAACCAAATTAAGAGGCAAAGTCAAGTCAGGTTCTCGTAGAAGAATCACAGGTGTCTCTGAAAAATGGAGTGTCTGATATGAGACCTGAACATAATGAGACCCCCCCCTCCCCTCCATGTGAACCCAGCGTTTAACAAAGAAAGCTGTCTGCTGTATTTATGGATCTGCTTTTAAGAAGCCCGCCAAACAAACGGCTCTCTGTTCCCGCGGTGGCTTTGTGATTTAATGCATTCAGCAACATTTACTCGCCCTAAAACAGCTCATCACAGTGTTTTCACAGTTTCCCAAACTGTGAGTGTCTCTGAACGTCTAGCGGCCAGATCCTGCGTCACATGACTGCCGTGATTACTCACAACACCGCTTGTTACAGTTTTATTGTAATTAATTGTCACTGGATAAATACGCACCATGCACATGACATGCAGGAAAAAATAGTAGGTTAAATCATGTGCACGATTTATTAATTCAATCCCTCGATTTGCTAAATTTTTGTACCCGTTTTAGTACATTGAGGGAACGAATTAGTAAATCGTGCGCACTATTTATTTTTTTTTTTTTTGCATGTCATGTGCGGGGCTCCATAGATAAATGTGTACTTAATGTTAGGTTTTAATTTCTATTAATAACAAGTCATAAAAACTTTTTTTTTTGGTTATCTGAACACATTTTGCATAAAATATTTACATGAAATTACCCCGAGTATTTAAATTACCTGGCAACACATTTGCATGCTCACAGTTATTTGATGTCAGATAATAGTCACATGACAACAAAATATTTGATTCTTTGTGTTTGAGATTTTTTTATTATTATTCTTACTTATTTTTTTAAAATAAATTTTTAGATGATTTTATATTAGTATTTTCTGATTAATTTTATTTTTTATTCTTGTGAACACAAGGGTGCATTAAAAAACTGTTGGTTGTTCACAATAATCCACACGACTCCAGTTCATCAGTTAATGTCTTGAAAAGACAAAAGCTGTGTGTTTGTAAGAAACAAATAAATCATTAAGACATTATAAACTTCAAAGTGTAGCTTCTGGCTAAAATAGAGATTTAAATATGGCCAAAAATATGAATTTGTTTCTCAAACGTACAGCTTTTGTCTTCACGAGACAGTGTTGTGGATTACTGTGATGTATTTATCAGTGTTTGGACTCTCATTCTGACGGCACCCATTCACTGCAGAGCATCCATTGGTGAGCAAGTGATGCAATGCTACATTTCTCCAAATCTGATGAAGAAAACTCATCTACATCTTGGATGATCTGAGGTTGAGTACTTTGAGTATTTTTGGGTGAGCTGTTTCTGCACTTTCATCCATGTTTCGACTCTTTCTGGCTCCGCTGTATTCTCATGAAAACATTAAACTAAGCAAGTTCAAGTCCTGGCTCTCTGGAGTTGGAAGCGGGGATCCGTTCGGAGCTTGTAAATCAGATGTTTTATAAGTGTTTTAGTGAGAACACTTGACGTCGGCGTCGTTCCTTTGAGTTGTTTTTAACAGAATCCAGACAGATGCTGATGATTTATCCCGGGCCTGATGTGCTCTCTGTCCTCTGATGGGTTTGGGTTGAACACTTACCGACTGGTTCAACTTTCTGATTCACACAGTACTCCTGTGTCATGAGGACGTGAAGTGTCTGAAGTGCGTGTCATTTACACAGAACAGGTGTGTGTTCCTCTTCGTCTCTTTCCTCGGGCGGCTGTTGTTCACGGTGTTTCAATCGGGTCCTGAGGCGCAGGAGTGGTTCAGGAGTTTCTGGATGGAGCAGGAAACCCCTACTGAATTACCAGCAAGCAGAACTTTACACAAACACACACTGAAGTTCACCAAAAATTATATTCTCTGAAGAAATGCCATCAGTTTTTTTAATATATATATATATTTGTGTGTGTGTGTGTATGCAATTGATTTAGTTTGACTATAATCTGTATGCTCTTTCTCACCCCGCCCTGGTGTGGTTAGTGTTTGGTGATAAGAGGTGATTGTGTGGAAACCGGTCCTGCCTCCCTCTTTCTTTACTGTTATTGTGTTTCCTTTGCTTTGTCTCCATAGAGACCAACACAAGCATTCAGCTCTTTTTCTTAATCGTTTATCTCTGGATATACAGGCGGATGTTGGTGAAAGCATGACTGCTGCTTTCATTTTACACTTTTTTTTTTTTTTTTTTTATGTAACTTGTGTTTTTAGTTTCACTGATACTTACAACTGTTGTCAGCCTGAGAGGCACTCGAATAATGCGATACTTACCCAGGTGAGTCTCATGAGAACATGTCTGGGGCATTTCATGCCAAAATTAAAAAGTTAAGATCATGAGCAACATTTTGTTTGCATTTTGACTATAATTTTTTTTTAAATTACCCATACATTTCCCATGTTTTTAGTTTTTTAAATGACGTGTTTTATACAGAACAGCACACATTTTAAGTCCGTTAATACTGCCATGAGATAAAAATGCAAAAAAAAAAAAGTATTTTTTTAATTTTTTTATAAAAAGCTAAATATAATAAAATAATAAATAAAATAAAGTAAAATAATAATAAAAATTATTTTAAGCAAAACAGTATTTTATAGATTTTATTTTTTATTTTATTATAAATTTGTGTTTAGTTCAATTTATTTATTTTATTAATTATACATTTAAAGTGTGTTTTCAGTTTTTAAATAATTACTGCAATGTTTTATACAGAACAGCATACATTTTAAGTACTGTAAATACCACCATGAGATAACAGTGATTAAAAAATTTGATAAAAAAAATTTAAAATACAAAGTAAAATGTAATAAAATATAATCAAAAGTAAAACTTAAAATAAAAACTTTTATTTTACTTTACTTTTATTTTTATTAAATAAAAATGATAACATTTATTTTTATTTTTATTATTTTTTGAATATTTTTTTTTTTTATTACTATAATGCCATGTTTTACAGCATACATTGTTTAGTGCATTAAATACAATAAAAATGCTTTATAAAAAAAAAAGATACTATATAAAAAATCTATAAAATATTTCATGTTTTTATTTAAATTTTAATCTAATAATATCTGATGTTTTTTTATATAAATTGTTTATAGTATATATTGAAATGAAAATTTAGAGAGTGCTTAACAATCACAATATTAATTTTAAAAAAAGGCCCTTAAAATAGGCTTTGTTTGTCTTTATGCAAAATGTTATTTCCAGGTTTTTGTTATTCGCGTGTAATTTGACATGGACAAGGTTTTGTGCGATTCATCCTCAACTTCAAACTGATTTTTCTGTCTCTTTCTGGACAGTTTTCCCTTTTCTCAAACCTCTCGTAATGTTGAATTTGAGCTGTAATGTGGATCTTGTATGACGGTGGTACGGGTGGAGTCTCTGCGTTACTCCACTCAAACGCATTTCCAGATGGGCTTTTTGCACGTGCGCCCGCTGACAGACGGCCAGACTTAACTTATACAGCTTCAACTCATCTCACTTTTGAAAAATCTCCGTGAGCCATAAATCTCCCTGTGTTCTTCTGTTGAATCTGATCATCAAATCTCCTCCTCATTTATGCTTTTCCAAGACGTCTCGGTTATTTTTCTGAATGATGCTCTGCAGGAAGACCTCGACTAACAGGGTCCCTCGTGTGGATATGTCTTGTTTTAACTCTTGATAAGTGACTGGAAAAGACCTGTGGTTTGGCTTCTGTCTGTATTTATAGCGAGATCAGAGGTTTTGTGGGTGAAGCCGTGTGTAATGGTGGGGTTGGGTTGAGGACACCCACCCTGAGGAAATCTCCCGCCTCTGCTTCTTTTTGCCATCTAATCTCATGAAAGCAGAGCCACGGGAGACTCGCCAGCCTGAGGAAGGAGTTAAATAGTGGAGCAGTGATTAACTGAAGGTTACAGCTGTGCAAAACTGTTTTTAACCTCTTTGTTTTCTCGTTTCGTGTGGTGTGCCACAGGGTTACGTACTCAGCCTCTTAAGTTTGGCAGTCGGAATGAGGAAGACTACTCTATATTCTTGTCTCACATGGTCAAATTTCAGCCCACAAACCAACAGAACATCCTGACATTATTTTCATGACAATTATGTGCATTAAAAAGTGTTTCGCTACAAATTACTGTAAAGAAATGTTTACATTTGTATAAATCATAAGTTAAAGGTAGTATGACAAATATTACCATGACATTACCAGACATTAATAATGATATTGATAATAATAATAATTATTACTATTATTTTATTATTATTATTTATTTTTTAAAATCAAATTATCAAATTATTTCTAAAAAATTTTGCATTATAAATATTTACAAATAATTATTTAAAATGTATTTGCATTACACTTATGATTGTTGCTATTTTTATTGTATAATAACACTTTATTATTTTCTCTGTCTTCAAAAATGTACATTTTATTTTGCAATGAACTTATGAATGCTATGATGATAATTTTTTTAAAAGAAATAAAAAAATTATCATAGCACCATAATAAGTGTATTATTATATTATTATTAATAATAATGTAATACAATTATAAAATATAAGATGTGTCATTTAATAATCATAAAATATAATTTAATATTAATAATTAATATTATTATTTTATAATTACTGCTACAGTAATGAGTATCAGGGATGTAATTGTCACGAAAATGAAATCATTCTAAAACTGTTAAATATTTGAATGTTCTTAATTTCCTGTGTAATCAAAACACTAATAAATTTTTCTTTCTCGTGATTGTTTTCTATAAGATTAGTTACTGTAGTGTATCTTTCAATCTTTAACTAAAGCTGCATTTAAGATTCAAAACCCATCACAAATAGAAACCTTTTACTCTCTCTGATAACACAAATACACACTCGATAGTTTTCCAGATCAGTTTCCCCAATATGTTAGTATTACAGCTTCATCTGAGGGTGCTCTTCCTCTCTGTGTTTTTGTTATATCTTTATATTAATTAACAAATATTGACGCTTGTGTATCTTGGTAAGTTCTCTATCTCTTTCTTTTTGTCTGTGAAGCTGTGTATCTTCAGACTCATGTCAGGGCGTAGCGGGCCGATGATCGTTGTGGATTCTCGTAGTTGGATTATGTCAGTGTTTGGAGACCTTCATAATCAGGCTTTTTAGCCATCTGTTTGGATTGATCCGGTTGGAATGAGTGTTTCTGAGACTAATGTAACTGTAGGATCAACTAACAAACTGTCAAATGTGTTGGTGTTTTTCCCAAGCTCTCGGCTCAAGAGTTTTAAAGTGAGCACCTCGGGTTTCCTGTCATGTCGGAAATGCATGCAGTATTGTTCTGTATATATGTACCCTTCCTAGCTTGTTCAGGCTGGATTTATCTTGGGACTTTGGTGTGTTTTAATGCTTCTCCTCAAATGACCTCCTAAAACAATGACTGGCCTGGATGACCTTCAGCTCGCTCACTCTGCTTCTCTACTTCTGCTTTTAAGTAGAAGCTGCGTTGTTCCCAGAAGTGACACGTACCACGTCCCAGAAGCCCACTGAGAAACAACTTCTCAACATATGTACTGCATTAATGTACACGTGTAATAAAGTGTATTTAATCTTTTAAATGCATTATATCAAATGTGCAAATAATGCAAATGAATGTATTATTGAAATATTTGTATATAATGTATTTTATATTATATCATATACAATTATAAACAATAAACATAGATTGATAAAAATATAATGCATTCTTTAAAATGCATGAAAAAATGCATTAAATGCATTAATTAAAATGGATTGTTACTGAAATGATTATATATACAGTATCTGTAGTATACAGTATATATACAATATATATGTGTGTACCTGTGTCTGTATTTAAATATATAATATAATCAAAGTCTGTCATTTACTGTAATATCAACAAATGATTTCATGAAATATAATTATTGGTCTGTATCCTGTTCAGAGCTGTATTTTTATATTTTTCCACTCAACATCTCAGTTTCAGTCGAAGCTTTCTAAAACCTTCTGCTGTTCATCTATAATGCATGCATCGTTTGTTCATGGTAACCTTCATTCTTCTGTTCTCTGAATGCACTCGGTCGCCAGCAGTGGTTTCTGTTGTTGTATTGTTGGGCCGTCCGGTGGTGAAGGGGCTCCTTATGGAGATCCCAATAAACGGGAACCTCGTGAAGGCAGACAGGACAGGACGGGACGGGTCGGGGGGGTCAGTGCTAATGAATAATGCTCTGTCTGGCACTGAGCTGGTTTCTAGCTTCACAAACGCTGCCAAACATTCCACCGTCTTCCTCGTGGTACAGGCATCGCTCTGATCTGCAGAGTTCACATCGGTCACTGGGACGCTGCAATCCCTCGCCTGCCAAAGTGACAGAGTATATAATACAGATAATTTCATACAAATATATTTGTGACCCTGGAGCACAAAAGCAGTCTGAAGTCGCTGGGGTATATCTCTAGCAATAGCCAAAAATACATTATATGGGTCAAAATTATAGATTTTTCTTTAATGCCAAAAATCATTAGGATATTAAATAAAGATCATATTCCATGAAGATATGTGTAAATTTCCTACTGTAAATATGTTCATGTTTTATTAGTAATATGCATATATAATGTGTGTATTTTTTGGGGGATTTATTACATATTTCTTTATAAATATTAGGGCTGCAACTAACGATTATTTTGATAATCGATTAATCTGTCGATTATTTTTACGATTAATCGATTAATCGGTTTATGTACTTATATTTTAGTTTTTTCCATTTTTCCCCCAAGTAAATTATTAATAAAGGGTCTTTATCATTCAGCATAGATTTTTAAGAGATTTTAACCATTTTGCATTGTCATATCCTCATCAAAAATATACCTGGAGTTGTTTTATTATGTTAGTAATCCTTTGTCGAACTCTTCTGCAATCAAAACACTGACCCATACTCTAGCAAAATTCACAAGGAGATTTCAAATATTGTTTTCACCATGGCAGTCCTTAGAGCTCCTAAAGTAGTTTAACATCCCAAATAAAACTTAAGGAATCTTTGAGAACATATTTTCACGAAGTATAAGGATAAAACAGAATAAAATTGCAGTGCATTGTATTTTATTATTTACTGGGAAAAAGCTTTATAGCTTATGCTGTGAAATTGTAAACAATCCTTCGAAAAAAAAGTGCCAATGGCATGAAACCTGAATGGAACTCACAATTTAAAGTAAAATCCATCAGAAGGTTGTCCAGAAAAAAAAAATTGGGACACACACAAAAAACCTGCTTATTTACTGGCTTATTTACTTTTGATTCATATTCACCTGTTTATAATTTATCATTTTTATGCATCATTATTAACATTCACGTATTTTATTTATTTAATATTTTATTTCATGGTTTATTTGCTTGCTTGAGTCACATTAGCCCGTTTATTTTATTTTTAATGTTTTATTTTATTACATATTTGCTTTGCTTATTCAGTATTTATTCAGCCACTTGTTTATTTGATTGATTTATTTAATGACTTATTTGCTTGTTTATGCATTTCTTTTAATAAATGTTTTTAATTTATGCACGTATTAATGCATGCATAAATCACTTATTATTTGCTTTATTCATATTATCAAATTTATTAACAATTTCAGTACTTTTCTTGCTTATTTTATTAATTTATTTGTGCATTTCTTTTTATTTCTCAATATTTCAGTACTTATTTGCATGCTTTATTTGCTTCATTATTATGATTATTTAACCATCTAATTTCCGGCTCCAAACAGACAGCAAAGCGATTGTGGATGGGAACCTGAAGTTGATCCTGGGTCTGGTCTGGACCCTCATCCTCCATTACTCCATCTCTATGCCCGTCTGGGAGGATGAAGACGACGAGGAAGCCAAGAAACAGACGCCCAAGCAGAGGCTGCTGGGCTGGATCCAGAACAAAGTGGCTGACCTCCCGATCACTAACTTCAGTCAGGACTGGAGGAACGGCCGAGCGCTGGGCGCTCTGGTGGACAGCTGCGCTCCAGGTGAGCGCTTCTTTTTATTATTGTTGTTGTGTTTAATGGACAGCTGTGTGCGTTTGCTGCATGTTTGTCTAGATACGGTGGATCAGCCGTAAAACACAGCTGTGAACGAGTCAGAACTCTGTGTGCAAAGCTCTTCTGTTGTGTCTACAACATTTCCTAAATTTCTAACTCAGTTGGTGTGGAGGAGCTTTTTAGCCCTTACGAAAGGAAAATATATTTACCAATATATTTCTTAAAGTATATTGTGATATATTGTAATATAAATATAAAATAAATATTATTTTCCCGTTTTATTTTCTAATATTTTATATATATGAATACATTTAATAATATATTGATGATGCATATATTATATAATATATTGCAAAATATACAAATGATTGCCGCTTTCAATATATTGCAATATATTGGAAAAAATAAATATATATAAGAATATATGCCTAATATATTACATGATATTTTCCAATGTACTGCAATATATTTTTGTTTCATAAGGGAGTGCATGTTTTCTCTTTTTTTTAATCCTTAGATAATTCTAGAAAACTTCTCACTCACATTAAGCACTTTATTAATAATACCTTCCATCATCAGTGGACTGAAAATTTATTTTCGGTTTCACCCTAAACAATGAAATTCAATATAATTCAATGAAATCTAATTTTTTTTTAATTCAGTTTATTATTCATTTGTAATAAAAAAAAATTCAGTTACTTTATATATTACTTTTATATATACTGTAAGTTATATAAATATATACTTTTTTATATCTATAATTTTATTTATATTGATTCATATTATTAACTTATTTATATAATAATCATTTTTACTTGTTTTTTTTTTTTTAATAAATTTTGGTACTTGTTTATTTTTATTTTTTTTATAATTTATTACTTCTTTACATATTATTGTATTAATTTATTCATTTCTGTGTTGATAATTTTATTCATTTTATTTTTTATTTATACATTTATATTGTTATTTATAATTATATTAATCATTTTGATTTTATGGTTTGTTTTAAATAATTTGTATCTATAATTTATCACTAATTTAAGTACTTGTTTGCTTTTTTTATTAATAATTATTATTATTATCATTAATAATAAAACTTTAATTAAAATGTTGATGGTTTGTGTATCAGGATTAACATCCATTAATCAAAATAACCTTGTTCTTTGTTTACGTAATTTAGCAATAAATGTGTTTGACACTCTATAATGTGCCTCAGTTTAAGTTGCAATGTAGAGCACAACAACAAATTAATATTTATCATTTTCAATATTTCAACAACTCAATTTTGGTGTATTTGTAATCAATAAATTAGATTAATTTATTATTGTTATTATTATTTAACACCTTAGCCAACTCTAATAATCTGTCTGACTGTATTTGTGTTTTTCAGGCCTGTGTCCGGACTGGGAGATCTGGGACGGGGAGAAGCCGGTGGAAAACGCCACAGAGGCCATGCAGCTCGCTGACGATTGGCTGGGGATCCCACAGGTGAGCTGGTGACCTTTGACCCCTAGTGAGTCAGGATGAGATTTCAGCAGCACAGAGGCGCCACATTAAATCTGTTTCGAGATACGTGTTAGACACATCTACAGAGTTAATATGATCCAGGTTAGATTTACTGGAATATTCTACTTTCACTTGTGTTTCTGATTTTTGTTCTTTTGATGGGAAATAATGCAGAACTATTTTCTAATCTGATCAGGAACTTATGCTACTGTATTTGATTTTCAGTTGAGAAATATTGCATGAAAAAACATACATGCACGTATGAAATAAATGTTAAATTAATGGAATCGCATTCATAATGTGCGATCGTGGATCGGGGTTATTATAGATAAAATCATACAAGTTACTTGAAATAAAATAAACGCTAAGTGAAATAAAATTACAGTTATTTACAGCTATTTGACTTAAACTAAAAACATTCACATTTTGTTACTTCAAATAAAACCAAAATTAACTGAAGCGACATATAAAATATACTTAATAATCAACTTTATTCCAACTTTTGCCAAGGTAACATTTCTCTTTTTGTTTAGTTTAATAAATCAAATAACTAATATTTATTAATATTTACTAAACAAAAAAAATACATTAATTAAAAAAATAACTAAAACTAAAAAATAATAATTAAATACATTAATTAATAAAATAACTTAAACTAAAAAAATAACAATTTTGTAATAAATTATATATTAATAAATTACTATAATTAATACATATTTTTATTTTTACATTTATTTTTAATAATAATAAAAAAACGAAATTCTTTGAAACTAAAACTAAAATTAAAGTTAAAATATAAAAAAAATATAAAGAATAAAAAAAATGCATAAAAATGTGTTTGGTTTGGATAAGCAGGTAGACGTTCGAGCCAAATGTTGTGTCAGAAATGAGTTTGCTGCACATTAAAGCAGGTGATTATTTTGTCTGTGTTTGCAGGTGATTGCTCCAGAGGAGATCATTGACCCCAGTGTGGACGAGCAGTCGGTCATGACGTATCTGTCTCAGTTCCCCAAAGCCAAACTGAAGCCGGGAGCTCCTCTCAAACCCAAACTCAACCCGAAGAAGGCGCGTGCGTACGGCCCAGGTGAGCCGGCTCTGTCACCTCACAAACATGCAGCTTCCGGCTTGTTCTCATGTGGATGTTTACATAGAAACACCCAGCGTTATCTTAGAAAACAGACAGATATGTTTGAGCAGCCGCACAAACACAGATTGCTATCATACCAGAGTTTCAGGATCTTGTAGTTTTCATGAATCTTGTCAGGTTTTGAGTATCAGCCGGAGCGAATGGAGCGTTACGGTCAGACTTTCTCAGACACCTGAGGCATCACAGTATCGTTAATGCAGCGTGATGGGATTAAGATAACAGGTTTCCTCCGTGTCTCATATTTCCTTTTGAGCTTGAGTTTGCTCATGTTCACTGCTGGTTAATTAAAAGTTTGAAATAATTAGAATAAATGTAATACTTTTTGAGTCTCTTCTGCTTACCAGTGCTGCATTTATTCGATCAAAAATACAGTAAAAATTGTGAAATATTATTACAATTTAAATTACGTTTTTATATATATATATATATATATATATATATATATATATATTAGGGGTGTAACGGTTCACAAAATTCACGGTTCGGTTCGATACGATACACTGATGTCACGGTTCGGTTCGGTTCGGTTCGATACGTTTTAGATACAGCAAAATGTAAAAACATCTCAACTTTTCAGAATGCCGCAAGCGCACCGCGGGTCATGTGACAAGAACCAACCAATCAGCTTCATCCTTTCCCGTAACAACGTTGAGAGCTCAGCCAAGATGAAGGAACAGCTGATCATAGTTGTATATGGATTGCAATTTTGAAATAAATTCAGTAGCAGAGCTACTGCAAGCGATTTTTAGAGCTGCAAATCCATTTATCCTTCGCTGAAATTTCCGCGTCTCATGGAGAGAGCACGTCATTGTTGCTTAGCAAAGACAGACGCCTCATGAGCGCTTCTGCCCGAGCGCTTTGGAAAGCAGGAGAAAGACGCGCTTAGCGTTTTCCATGCGTTTTTGGGCACGATATGTGAACGGCCCCTAAGGCGCTCGCTCACTCAGCACGCGCTGAAGGCTCGTTGCAAAATGTCGAATGCCTTTAACAGACCAGAAATATAAGATCCTAAAATAACCAACAGGTCTGGTGTTTGGGTTGGATTCCCTGTAAGCTATAGTGTCTAAATGCTGCAGGGATAGTTTGCTGCGTGCATGTTTCTCCTTTTTTTCGTCTTTTCCCAGATAGTACTGACGCATATATCCCAGATATTCCCGCTGGTTTTTTTTTTTTTTTTTTTTGTACTCCCGCTGGTGTACCCTGTCATGTTGCAGATGCGACATACCGTTGTTTTTTTATCCACCACTCTCTTGCCATCACCATTATAGCTTAAAGGGAATCCAAAGTGCACCCAAACACCAGACCTGTTGGTTATTGGAGGATCTTCTCATTTCTAGTCTGTTAAACGCATTGGCTATTTTGCAACGAGCCTTCAGCGCGTACTGAGTGAGCGAGCGCCTGCTGAGTAGCCTAACATAAACATATAAGATGGTGTTTTTTTCTTCTTCGGGAGTGTCAGGGGCGTTGCCTGTTACGTTGTTTGGGTTATTGGGCTACCTTGTTGAACGCATATCATTATATTTCTTTCTCTCTCTTTTTTTTTTTTTTTCAAATATAATTAATTACTCCAACGAACCGTTCGGTATACATAATGCGTACCGTGTACCGAACCGAAAGCATCGTACCGAACGGTTCAATACGAATACGCGTATCGTTACACCCCTAATATATATATATATATATATATATAATTTTTTTTTTTTTTTTTTTGGAAATGTAATTTATTCCTGGAATGCAAAGCTGAATTCCTCCAGTCTTCAGTGTAACATGATCTTCAGAAATCATGAAAATATGCAAATTTGCCGCTCAGTTGTTATTATTAAACCGTTTTTGCTGATTAATGTTTTTTTTTTTAAGATTAGTGTTTTTAATATAAAGAGCAAAAGAGCAATTTAATGTGTCCTTGCTAAATAAGTATTATTATTAATATTTTTTTTTATTCTACCTCAGTTGTTTGAATGGAAAATATGAAGCATCTCGACTGTTTTCAACATTGCTAATAATCAGAAATGTCTCTTGAGCAGTAAATCATCATATTTTCATGATTTCTGAAGATCATGTGACACTGAAGACTGGAGGAATGATGCTGAAAATACAGTTTTGATCACAGGAATAAATTACATTTCAAAAAATATATTTATAAAAGAAACTCATTTTAAAGTGTAATAATATTTCAAATTTTTTACTGTATTTTTGATCAAATACATTGTTTCAACAACAATAAAAAAGTCTGTGTTGTCGGTTTTAGTAGCGTGTGATTATCCTGTTATGTTCAGAACTGATGGATGGAGTGAAAATGTGCCTCTTACCTGTTGTAAATTTGACTAAAGCTATAAAACCGATGGCTAATGGGTTTAAGAGTTATGATTCTCACACTAAAAGTGACCTCTACAAATTTCCTGTGACTAAAATGAGTAAAATGCACTGCGAGGCTTTGTTTGCAGCGTCGTGAGTCTTGGGAAATCTTCTCCTCTGTTTTTAAATGACCGTATAATTTACGACAAATAATGAAAATATCACATCAATGGTATTTTTCCATTAAGTGAATGTCATCTCAGAAAGTACTACAAATAAAACGACTCTTGTTTCCTAAATCTGTGTGCTCCTTGTAGAGTGTTTTATGAGCTCTGAGGGATCGTGTGTTTGTGGTTTTGTGTGGTTTCCCTCAAACTATAAACTAAAGTATTTTTAGATCATTACGTTCGTAGGTTTGTGTCGAACACTGTGCTTTCTAACCAACATAAGACTATATCTAATGTTTGCATTTCTTTGTACGAATAAATAATGCAATAGTGCACAAGTAGGGGATTCATGAATGAAATCCACATCATGCAGTAAAATCATAAGGGCTTTTAATTTATAATGGCTTTTTATGTTTCAGCCCACAGGGCTTCAGGGTTTAAAAGAGTACAAATGAGGAAAAGATTGAAATTTAAATGCAAACATAATGTCAAATTTATTGAAAGTGTTTCAATTTGTATTTATTGTATTGCATTTATTGTTCTTTAAATAAATTAATATTGTTAATAAATAATGCATGTATTTATTTATGTAGAATTAATTTGCAATCAACCTGTGAGGAACTTTTATAGTATGCACCAATCACACGATGCAAAACTGAAACTAAAATTAAAATGCATGTGCATAACCTTTACATATACGTGCATGTACACTTTATATGATTTCATATCTTTAACTGAACTGTTGGACTGTTGAAGCATGCATTTTTTGTTTTAACAGCTCTGTGGGATCTGTAATTAAAACTGAAATCCTGAAGTCCTGATTGATTTTCTGGGTTGTTTGTGGTCAGGCATCGAGCCGAGCGGGAACCGTGTGATGCGTCCGGCCGTGTTCACGGTGGACACCTTCAGCGCGGGTCAAGGCCAGGTCACGGTGTATGTTGAAGACCCAGAGGGACACAGAGAAGAGGTCAAACCTGTGCTCAATGAAGGCAAAAAGACCTACAGCGTGACGTACATCCCTCAGGCCATGGGACTGCACAAGGTCAGGATGAACGTCTGTATACTGCGGTGTACTATATACATGTCTTTTCCAACTTACCGACACAAAAAGATGTTTATTACACAGAATCTGTGCCAATATAATGGATCATAACTATGTAAACGATGCATATTTGTGCTCCTCCTCAATGCATCCACTCTGTTTTTCTTCATTAGTAACATGCAGTTATTATAGGAGGCATTGAATTTTATCTTACATTTATATATTATAAATATATATGTACAGTAATGCCATTTTTATTACAAAAATAAAAAACGTTGTAATTGCTTTTGCATATTTAATATGCAACTAAATATTTTATTCTTATTCATATATTATACATATGTAACAATTTAATATATTTATTATAAATATAACAATTAAAAGTGAAATTGCATTTATTTTTTTATTAATTTGTGAATATTTCATTAATTCACATGACTTTTTCAGGTCTAAAAATTTTAAATTTTAAATTTTAAATTTTAAATTTTTTAATTTTTAATTTTTAATTTTTAATTTTTAATTTTTAATTTTTAATTTTTAATTTTTAATTTTACATTTAAAATTTTAAATTTTAAATTTTAAATTTTAAATTTTAAATATATCCAGTTTTTTTTTGTTGTTGTTTTTTTACCTTTTCCTGCAAATAAATCAAGAACACTTGTGGATGATTTAAAAGTTTTGACATTTTTTTAATTTATTACTTTAATTTTACTGCATCTTGAGGCCCCCTGGTTGTTATATAATTGTCACATAGGTGTGTGCTTGTGTAAAAACACTCATTTGATTATATAGAAACACAGAACAAATTAGTTTCCTCTGTGAAATATAGTCCCCTGGTGTTTTGTGTTCACTCCACAGGTCACTGTGCTTTTCGCTGGACAGCAAATCCCAAAGAGCCCGTTTGAGGTGAACGTGGACAAAGCCCTGGGGGACGCCACTAAAGTCACGGCTAAAGGACCCGGACTGGAGCCGCTGGGAAACATCGCTAACAAACCCACCTCCTTCGACATCTACACCGCAGGTCTGAACGTGCAAACTTGAATTCGAGCTCATTTTCTTGAAGAAGACATGTGTTGAAGACGCTCTGCTGTCTGTGTTAATCAGGAGCAGGAGTGGGGGATGTGACGGCCGTCATCAGAGACCCTCTGGGTGATAAAAACACTGTGGAGGCCATCATGGAAGACAAGGGTGAAAGCGTCTTCCGCTGCAGCTACAAACCCATGCAGGCCGGCCCTCACACCATCAACATCACATTCGGAGGCATCGCCATCCCTAAGAGCCCCTTCACCGTCAACATCGGCCCAGGTACTACATGCAGTTAAATACAGACACTACCCAGCGTCCTCTTTCTGAGCTGACAATTGCTTAAATATGTTGTTGGTCGATTAGTGTTTTAGTAAATAATGCACTCGTTTGTGGTGTGTGTGATGCAGCCAGCTTCGTTAAATATGACCTTCGTTTGAATTTTTTTTAAGGGTTTTATATATATAGAAATAAGGAAATATGTAGTTTATTAAAAAATAAAAATATTTTATTATTATTTTTTTATAGTGCATGTACTATCCTCAAATGTTTTAATATAAAAAATATTTAGCAATGTAATTTTTATTTTATTAAATTAATAGTAAAATTACATTTATTTGCAGTTTTATTTATTAAATAAGCAAATACTTTATTAATTATTTAATGGTATACGTACTATATTTATTCACATTATACACATTTATGTATTAAATAAAGTGGAATATTTTGGGGATTTTTAGATTGGTGTTTGTGTTCAATGCTTGTAATTTTGATGGACCAGCTCACATTCAAATATTAGGATTTTTATGCACTTTTTTTGTTGTTTGAGATGAAATTTATTAGACGACAAATGAAATAAATTTATTTTAGTGTTATGTTAATACCATTATTTTATTTTTTTATTTTGAATGTTTAAATATTATTTTTACATTATTTATATTTTATAAGTTTAAGTAATTTTGTGAGTCATTTCTGTTTTATAATTTATTATTATTATTATTTTTGTAACACATCAAGTCACATTAAATGAAAATTTAAATGTTATATATGTATAGTTAATATATTTATTTATTTCAGTGAAGTCTTATTTTATTTCGAGTAACAACATGGCTTGTTAAATTGATTGATTGAAGTCTGATGACGCTGGTTCCTGCTGTAGTCTCGGTCTGTTCTGTTCATGCTTTGGCTGTGCGTCACTGAGCGTTTTATACCTTGTAAAACACCAAAATTCCTTTTCTCTGAAACAGCTTTTCCAAACGTGCGGCAGTTCTGTTTTAATTGATTTCCCGTGTGGTTAAACGTTATCATGCCGCTGATTCAACAGGCTTGTTTTAGCAATTTGTTGAATTTAACTGTTAAAACCGAACAGTGAGAGCATTGTTGAATCCTGTGATGATTGCATCATGTTATTTGTTCTTCATCTCAAAGAGTTCTAAAACATTTATTTGACATTTTTTCAATTCTAATTATTTTAGTTATTTTGATTATTAATGTGTATCCAAATGACTTTAATAATAATGTCAAAATTTTTGGCCAAATTGTACAAATTGGGAATTTTTCAAAAAAAAATTTTTTTACTGTTTTTTTTTTTTTAATCATAAAAATCCACAAAACCGTGCAGCCCTATAAAGGAATGACTTTTCTCTTTTATTGTGGTTCAGTGGGATATCAGCTCTATATTTCTCTTCCCTCTGTAATTGAGTGGTTTTGTTTGGCCGGTAGCTGTAGTGTTCCCGTAGGATGCTGTTTGTGGTGTGCAGGTTAGGATGAGCGTGATCTCGAGGAACTGTTGAACAAGGAAAGCAGACATGAGCCGTAAAACCAAACGAGACCCTCAGGAGACAGATAGCTGGACTTTTACAGCTCAAAATGTTATTTCAGGACATTTCACAAGCAAATGAAAGAGCTTCATAGATCCATTATGAGCTTTAAAAATGCCACAAGAAATGTTGAATCATTGGTGGCAAAGTTCAGATTTGGAAATAAATTTTCCTAAAAAAACTACTATGAATTATGACAGATATTCAAATAGTCATATATTTAAATTAAAATATTTCTTTGCATGTTTAATAATAATAAAAAAATACACACACACACACATTTATTTCCATATTTTATTAAATACGCAAACCGATTTTATGTTTTATCGTGTATGTACTATATTTATTCTCATTATATATATTTATACATTATGTAAAAGTTACATTTTTATAAAAAAAATATATGTATTAACAGAATTACATTTATTTGCATATTTTATTTATTAAATATGCAAACCAATTTTATATTTTATGATATATGTACTTTATTAATTCTCATTATATATATTTATACATTATGTAAAAGTGTCATTTCTTTAACAGAATTAACAGAATTACATTTATTTCATACATATATATATATATATATATATATATATATATATATATATATATATATATATTAAATGCAAAGAAATATTTAATTATTTTATAGTATATGTACTATATTCTATACTCTATATTCTATAAAATGTAATATTTTTATTACATATATAAAAACAAATAGTACAATTATATTTGCAAATTTGATATTCAAATAAATATATATATTTTTTTTTTTGCTGTATGTACTATATTCCATACTCATTTATATATTATAAATATATAACAATGTAGTAAAATTAGATTTATTTGCATATTGTATTTATTAAATATGCAAATAGATATTTTATTGATTATTTTATGGTACATGTAATATATTCTTATATATATTTACATATAGAAAAATGTACATTTTATTATAAAAAGTAATAGTAAAATGTATTTATTTATTATTAAATAGCATATTTATTTACTGAATAGGCATATAATTTTTATGAATATGTACTATATATTATATATATAACGTAATATATAAAAATATAATATTTTTGTTGTAAATACATACAGCACATTTATTTGCATATTTAAATATGCAAAAATGCAGAAAAATGTATAGATTTTAAATGGTTTTGCACTTTTAATAAAATATTGTTTATTGGAGTGTCCCACTTTTAATGCATGTAGACAACATTTTTTTTATTTTGTAAACTCACATTTTTTTTTTTTTATGTGTAAACATTTTCGGTTTTTATTTTCATTGTATTTATGCAGCTTGTATTGTTTGTAACTGAGATAGTCTCAGATGCTGACGATGCATTAAAATATGTACTACTACTGCACAGTAATGCTTATTGTTACCTTTCAGTAAGTCACATATGGTGTGTGTTTGTGTGTTTCAGCGTCTGTTCCCGGAGCATGTCGTGCCACCGGTCGAGGTCTGCAGCCCAGAGGGGTGAGAGTGCGTCAGACGGCGGATTTTAAGGTGGACACCCGTAACGCTGGGAGTGGTGATCTGAAGGTCACTGTTAAAGGACCCAGTAAGTGACCAAATAACAAACACACGATCACCCCGTCCTGATTGAGTATTTGGAGTGAGCCGGGGCAGTTTCCCAGACGAATCATCGACCGACCGGGTCACAGATGAGTCACTGAGTCCGCTACAACTTACAGGACACAAGTGTATCCCTGAGCAAACGTGATCCTGTACATGACTGCTGTTCATCTTCATAATCCTCAGATTCATAGGAATAAAAAATGCATTGGGAGAATGTGTTTTATTCGTGCCGTTCTTCTCTAATGGTTTGTGAATGAATAGTTTCTTCTCTTGCAGAAGGTCTAGAGGAGCCTGTGAAACAGAAGGACGCTTCAGACGGCGTTTACTCTTATGAATATTATCCACAAACACCTGGCAAATACACCGTGAGCATCACCTGGGCCGGACAGCACATTCTGAAGAGGTAACGAACACTGCTCTAAAACTCACCTTTACGGCCTCAGTGTGTTCACATATGACAGCGTCGTGGTCACTGATATCTGTTCAAAATGTTTTTAGTACTAGCAATCATAAAATACAGGTTGAATTTTTTTTTTTTTTGCATAGATTATTTTAGATGATTTAAACAAAATGTAACAATATTATCTTAAATGAAAATACATTTTTATTTCACATTGCCACAGTATAACATTTTTTTTAAATGAATATTTTAAATTATGAATTTTATTTAAATTGTGTTTATTATTTTTGGTACTATACATAGTATAAACAATATTTTTAAATAATATATTTTGAATTAAATAAAATATATATGTATATTAAAAAAATCTATCAATCAGTTAAATATAAATCTATTTAATCATAGATTAAAGTGGATGCTATGCATTGCACAATATAAATAATTATTAAAAATAGCATTGCGTTAATTGAAAGATTTTAATAATAATTATCAGAAGGTTCTCGTTGTAATATTTATTTTTATAAGATTTAAAAAAAATGTAATCTGCATAGATTAAAGTGGGTAATACACATTTATAGTTTCAAATAATATTTAAAACGATGGAATTGTTAATTTTTTTTATTATAATGTTAAATGTTTAACTCATTTTCTTTTTTAAATTTGTATAGATGGCCTATATATATATATATATATATATATATATATATATATATATATATATATATATATATATATATATATATATATATATATATATATATATATACACACACAAATTTTGTTTACTATTGAAATATTTTTGTTAACTGGAATAAAGCTGAAGTAAAAAAATGATTATACAAATGTATATATAAAATTATGAAGTATTAGATTGAAAACCAACTTAAAATAAGAACAGAAATAAATATAGATGAAAGCTCAATATAAATATATTGTTTTAAAAAATAAAGTAAGATGCTTTTAAAAATATTAATGAAAAACTTAAACTAAAATAAATTTAGGCTGAAGTAGCAAAATTACCAAACTGAAAAATATTAATCTGATATTAAATAGAACTATTAAATAGAAATATTTAAAAACTAATACAAATAAAGTTTAATTATTAGATGAAAAACTAAGTTTGTTGCAGTACCAAAATGACTAAAATGAATAAATATATTCAAAACTCAAATATGTACTGTATTATTATAGTAGATGAAATATGTATTAGATGTAAAACTTTATTTAATTGGAATAAAGCTAAATAGAAATATTTGTAAAAACTAAAAAAAAAAAAAAAAAAAATATATATATATATATATATATATATATATATATATATATATATATATATATATATATATATATATATATATATAAGTAAAAACTAAATTAAAGCTAACTTAAACTTAAATTAAAATGAAAACTGAAAATAAAAAAAATAAGTTAAATCAAAAGATAAATAAATAAAATAATAGTATATAAACAAAACTGAAATAACACTGGTGCATAACATATAAAACATACCTGGTTTATATTTCCTGCAGAAACAAACTTATGCTGATCTATCACAGCATGAATGATTTTATTATTGTATGTGTAGATGAGGTTTGCTCATGCCGCTCACCGTAGTGTTCACTGCCAAGAAGACTCATTAGTGTGTAACGTGGTGGAAATGCATGAAGACACGTCCAGGAAACGGTTCAGTCACACCAGACAGAGAAGAGTAAACATCTTACTCAACAGACTGAGGAAGAGAACGACCGCTGTCTTTAGAGTCGGATTTGTGCTCGCTCTGCTTGTGGACGTGTGGTTATGCAGAAGCATGCAGCACCAACAAAACCTGTTTAAGGTGTTTTTTAGATTTCGTCTGGGTTTTATAAGACGGCGTGGTGTGTGGCCTTCCTGGTGATCACATGCATGGCAGATCGGCCAATCAGATGGCTGCACTGCAGGAGCCGAAATGCCTGAGTGAAAGAGACAGGCTGGACTGAACACAATCGACCTCCTGTTCAGCTGGACGTCAGCCTCACACACACACACACACACACACTCTCTCTCTCTCAGAGGTTTCTGCTGACGTAGAGTCCAGGCGCAGATTTATGACGTGTGTTTGTGTTGGAATAGAGACATCAGCGCTGTTTGTGCTGCTGAAGCTGTCAGGATAACACACACGTGGTTGTGTCTTATTGACAAATAATGGCATTTTGAGATCTTTATAAAAATCTTTCAGGTCTTATTTCAACTCATAATAGATGTATTTTGCTTAAAGACAATAAAGCTTGTTTTTAGAACCAGTGAGATTTATGCAATTTTACATTGTTTTCATGACTATTAAGCACATTATTTCCCCAAATTCTCATTATTGTAATGCATGAAGATTTTTTTCACATTTTTTTTTTTTGAAGTATTATCCTCAATAGTGATTTCATAATTTTTTTTTTTGCATGTATAGATTAATGTGGGAGCTACATATTTAATTATATTTAATTGTGAAGTTTTTTTATTTTATTATTTCCAACAGGTTTCCATTATTGTAATAATTAAATTAAATCTAAAGGTTTAAATTAATTTTTAATTTACATTTTTAAACCTGAAAATATAGAAATAAAAGCTAATTCATAATAATTATAATAATAAATTTGACCAGAAATTTTTTGCATAAAGTAGATTGCATTGCCACAGTTTGAATATTAAAAAAAAATTGCGTTACATTATTTGTAAAGAAAATTTGCTGAATTTTTCTGGAAATAATGTCAAGGTTTCTTTAGAATTAAATGCATAAAATCTTAATGGTCATAAAACAAGGCTTATTTTTGTTATGCAATATATATATATTATTATTATTATTATTATTATTATTATTTTATTTTTATTTATTTTATTTTTTTTCTGATTGCGGAGTGAAATTTCATCAGGAGATCGACTCCTTCCATGCATACATGTGACGTTAGATCTTGTTTTCTTGTGTTCAGCCCCTTCGAGGTTCTAGTGGGCTCTGAAGCGGGACAGCAGAAGATCCGTGCGTGGGGTCCGGGGCTGGAGGGGGGCGTTGTGGGCAAGTCTGCGGACTTTGTGGCTGAATCCATCGGAACTGACATCGGAGTGCTGGGTGAGATCACAGATCTTTACACATCTTATCACAGTCACATTTAGATCAGTGCTCCATCACCTGTTTTATCATCACATGATGTAAATACCTTCCTTTCTGTAGGCTTTGCCATCGAGGGTCCGTCTCAGGCCCGGATCGAGTGTGATGATCAGAACGACGGCTCGTGTAATGTGAGGTACTGGCCCACCGAATCGGGGGAATACGCCGTCCATGTCATGTGTGATGATGAAGACATTGAAGACAGTCCCTTCATGGCCCACATCGTCGCTGATGACAAAGCCAGCAACCCCAACCAGGTGAACAAGACAGTAATTTTTCCATGTGTGCATGAAGTATATGAGTTTTCCTCTTTCATGACCATTAAGCACATTTCTCCCCAAAACTCTCAGTATCGTAAAGCATTCTTCTGATTGTTTTTTGTATTTAATAGTGATTTCATTTATTATTATTATCATCATTTACTCAATTATTATTATTTTTTATTCAATTTGTTAATATATTTTTAAGTGAGTACTAGACATTGCCCCAGTTTAAATTTTTTGTTTTATAAATATATATAAAAGTGCATTGCATTAATTGTGAAAATGTATATATTTATAAAATATTTAAATTGTGGCAATGTGTAATATTGTTATAACCTGTTGAGAGTAATAGAACTTTAAAAACATATTTACAATTTATGATGCAATTTAAAAAATAGTAATGTTAGTCTTCGTATTCTAAACACATTCTCATTATTGTAATTTATTTAATTGCTTAATTTAATACATTTAAATGTTTAAGTCTAGATTGTATTGCCACAGTTTATATGTATATATATATATATATATATATATATATGTATGTATGTACACACAAGTACAAAACATTTATTAAATCTGTTTTAAATGGAATATGTTTTTAATTTTAATTTTTTTATTGCATTGCATGTTTCTTAAGAATATCAGGATGAGCTAAAACACTGTGTTTTATTTTAAAATACTGGCAAACATTTGATTTAACCCTCTGAGGTTCTTCGGTCATTTATGACCCTAAATATTTTTTATTTTTTAATGTTAAAAATCGTAGCTTCATCGGAATGTTCCGAAACTTGGTGACTTTATTGGTACTTGGTATATGAACACAAATATTGGGGACAGGATTTGAAAAGTCTAAGTGGTCGTAAAAAAAATAGTCACACTCAGGGTCTTCGGGTCAAAAATGACCCGCCATAGGAAATGAATGGGAAATTGGCAAAAATATGAAAGTTTTTCTTTTACTGCATAAGCACAAACATCTTAGTGCAACAGAGGAAATTAAAACTAATAATTCAGAAATAAAATGCATTAAACAACTACAAAATAAATCTACTTTAAATGATTGTATCGTTGTTGCAAAAAGTGCTAAAAAATCCCAGGAAAAATCCAAAATAAAGGAGATTGCATTGGTGCTTTTTAGGGATGCACGATAATATCGGCACAGCATGGGTATCAGCCGATAAAAGCTTAAAATGACCATCATCGGTATCGGCCGATATGAATATTTCTGCAGATGAGCCAAACCGATATTCTTCAAGTGAAATAATTGACCTGTTTTTCAGATGTGAATGTCTGTCTACATTTGTAAAATAATACATTTATGGTAGAATCAGTACAGAAGAGATACATGGATTTCTCTTCAGTAAAATTAAAGTTTAAATATATCAGGCGAAAATTTTTTATATATATCGATATCGGTATCGCATCGGCCAAAATTATTTTGAAAATATCGGCATATCGAATATCGGCCAAAATCCAATATCGTGCATCCCTAGTGCTTTTACTAGTTTATTAGAAGTGTTCTTGTTTGTAGGTCAGGGCTTACGGAGCAGGACTTGAGAAGACGGGCTGTATCATAAACAAACCTGCTGAGTTCACCGTCGAGGCCAAAGACGCTGGAAACGGGCCGCTGAGGATAATCGCACAGGTTTGGCAAGCACCAGCCAGTAAAAGTGACACAAACCGCTCTGAGTTAAACATTTGAATTCATTTGTTTTCCCAGGATGCAGATGGCGTCCCCATCGACGTGAAGGTGAAGAGCACAGGTGATAATGTGTATTCCTGCTCATACACGCCGACCTCGGCCGTCAAACACACGCTGGCCGTGACCTGGGGAGGCGTCAGTGTTCCCAACAGCCCCTTCAGGGTAAGAGCGACCCAGACCGAGGCCAAAACCATTATGACTAATACACTAACTATAGCTGGTGCTCTTAACCCTTCAGCAGCCAAAGATAAACCTGTCATCATCATAACCACCTCCGTCATGGAGCGCCGCTGCTTCTCGGTCAGATAATGTCAGCTGTTTATTTCGATTTTAACGCTTGATATGAGATATTTGCATGGGGGATCGGCTTTAGGGAATGAAACGGAGAAAATGCACATTATGTTATGCAAAATAATTGCATTGCATGTTTCATGAGACTAGTAGGATGGACAAAAGCATTGTATTTTATTGTTGTTGTTTTTCACTACATTTAAAAAAAAATCAGTAGCTGTATCAAATTTGGTGCATTTTAGTTTTCATATTTTTCCAAATCTATTTATCCATTGCTTTCTCCTGTTTTGTTTTTTAAGAGAAGTATACATTACTGCTTGACGTGTTTCTTTTGCTGCAAAAGCACTAAATCCAATTCCATTTCAGTATGTTTCTAACATGAAGTGATTTTAAAATGACTTTTAATGTCTGGATAATTTGCGATGATTTTGCACAGTGTGAAATTGTATTAGATTATAACACTGACTGATTTGACTGTAAAATGGTGTTTTGTGGTGTTTGCAATCTAGAGTTGCTTTTTTCCAGAAGTTAAGAATGAAAAAATAAGAATGAAAGCAAACTCACTGCAGAGCTTCAAACAATGCAACTTGCTTTTGCTTGACTGATCGTGCAAACACATTTCACAATGTCAGACTCTGGAAAAATGCAGTGCTCAAATGAAGTACTAACACTGGTTATATTTACAGAAGGGGAAGTTGGGTTGTTTTTCCATGTGCTTTTATGCATTTAAGTGTTTGATTCATGACTGAACTCAATAACGTTCAATAAATTCTAATACTTAATGTTCTAATATTTGTCGTGTGTGATTTCTGTGAGTTTGAGTTTCATTTGATTGTTTCCGGGTTATCTTGAACGAAGTTAAAGCTTCAAATACTAACTTTAATAATACTAAGCGACTTGACTTTGCATCAAATGCTCTTCGACTTGATTTGCATTGTTTATTCATACTCTTAAAGTGTGCTATTTTTCATTCTCTAGTAACACTGCTTGCTGTCATTAACATTCAGGAGGCTTTATTCCATTAGGTGAATGTTGGAAAGGGAAGCCATCCTCACAAAGTCAAAGTGTTTGGTCCAGGACTGGAGAAAAGCGGACTGAAAGCTCACGAGCCGACACACTTCACCGTGGACTGCACAGAAGCTGGAGAAGGTAAAGCAGATTCACTGCATGCACAGAAACCCCTGCTTTTCCATGAGTGAATTACACCGTATTTCTTGTGTTGGGGGTCTTTCAGGTGACATCAGTGTTGGAATCAAATGTGAAGCGAATGTTGTCAGCGATAAGGAAGAGGATGTTGAGTTTGACATCATTCCCAATGCCAATGACACCATCACTGTCAAATATATTCCTCCTGGAGCTGGACAGCTCACAATCAAAGTCCTTTTTACCGATCAAGTGAGTTACTACCATAGAGATCTGTAGAAAACATAATTATTGAACCTTTGAAAAAATTGTGTTTTCATTTTAAATGATCTGTTTCAGGACATTGTTTTAAAATTTTATTTTATTTTATTTTATTTTATTTTATTTTATTTTATTTTTATTTTATTTTATTTTATTTTATTTTATTTTTATTTTATTTATTTTTATTTTATTGTTCAAGTGGATTGGAGAATTATGTTATAGTTTTATTTATTATTTATTTATTCATATTTTAATGCAAGTTGCAGTTGGATGGCCAGAACAACCCTATGTCTGTTTTTATTAATTAAATTACTTTTTAATCCAAGAAAATATGATTTCTGCATTTTTGCAAATATGGTGTTTTCATTTTAAACGATCTGTTTCAAGACATTCCATGTTAAAATATCTTTTAATTTAATTTAATTTAATTTAATTTAATTTAATTTAATTGTTCAAGTGGATTGGAACATTGTTATAATTTTATGTATTATTTATGTATTCATATTTTAATGCAAGATGCAATTGGATGTCAAGAACAAAGCTATGTCTGTCTTTATTCATTTAAATACATTTATAATCCAAGAAAATATGATTTCTGCATTTTTGCAAATATGGTGTTTTCATTTTAAACGATCTGTTTCAAGACATTCCATGTTAAAATATCTTTTAATTTAATTTAATTTAATTGTTCAAGTGGATTGGAACATTGTTATAATTTTATGTATTATTTATTTATTCATATTTTAATGCAAGATGCAATTGGATGTCAAAAACAAAGCTATGTCTGTCTTTATTCATTTAAATACATTTTAATCCAAGAAAATATGATTTCTGAATTTTTGCAAATATGCTGTTTTCTTTTAAAATGATCTGTTTCAAGACATTCCATGTTAAAATATCTTTTAATTTAATTTAATTATTTTTATTTGATTTTAATGAATTGTTCAAGTGGTTTGTAAAATCATGTTATAATTCTATTTATTTATTTATTTTATTCATTTATTTATTTATATTTTAATGCACGATACAATTGGATGGCCAGAGCAATCCTACTGTATGTCTGTCTTTATTCATTTATTCAATTACATTTTAAATCAAGAAAATGTCAAATGATCCATTTCAGGAAATCCCGGTCAGTCCGTTCCATGTTAAAGTGGATCCCTCGCATGACGCCTCCAAAGTGAAAGCAGAGGGACCCGGACTCGCCCGAGCAGGTTTGATGTTAGATTTGATGACAAACAGTTTGATCTCATCAAGAATCTGGATCTTACCCGGATGACTTTAGGGTCTCTCTGTTCATTTTCCCATGCGATGTCTTTGTACCCTCAGGTGTGGAGTGTGGAAAACCAACACACTTCACCGTTTACACCAAAGGAGCTGGTAAAGCCCCTCTGGACGTGCAGTTTTCTGGACCTAATAAAGGACAGCCTGTTCAAGGCTTTGAGATCATTAACAACTATGACTATTCCCACACCGTCCGGTACACACCGGTCCAGCAGGTAGGGGTCTGCAATCACAGATTTATAAACAGTTCAAGGAATTTAAATGGGTGAACTGAACATCTTTCACTATTTGTCCTCTGGCATCATCATTCTGCTTCTCTGTACCAATTCAGGGAGAGATGGTGATAACGGTGACCTTCGGTGGTGACCCTATTTCTAAAAGCCCCTTCGCTGTTGGTGTTGCTGCTCCATTGGACCTTAGCAAGATCCAAGTGAATGGCCTGGAGAATCGTATGTTATTTATTTATTTATTTATTTGTTTGTTTAAATTCATGTTTCAATGGATGGCCTGGAAAATGTGTATTTTAATTATTTTAATTTTGGCCATTCCTTTGTTTATTTATTTTAAGCTATTTATTTATTGAATATTTTGTATTGATTTATGCAATTCTATTTCATTTATTTAATGATTTATTTATTTATTTATATCAAATTTTTATTTTTTATTTTTTTTATATTATATATTATATTTTTATTAATATATATATATATATATATATATATATATATATATATTATTTATTTATTTATTTTTTTAATAAAAATATAATATATAATATAATAAAAATAAATAAAAATATTTTTATTATATTTTATTATTTTTATTATTTTTATGATATTATATATTATATTTTTATTAATTAATGAAAATATTTAAGGTCCTACTGATTGGTATGGAAAATTGTGTTTGTTTGTTTATTATTTATCTATTTTACATAATATTTATGTATAATAATAAATATTTATATTTTAATCCAAGTTTCAGTGGATGGCCTGATCCTTTGTGTATTTTTCTTATTTATTTTAAGCTATTTATAAATTCATTGGATGGCCTGTGTTAATTTATACAATCCTGTGTTATTTTATGTATTTATTTCAATCCGCTTATTTAAATATATTTATATTTAATAATAAGTATAAATTTTAATCCAATGTCCTATTGGATTGCCTGTAAAACTTTTATTTATTTAATCATTTTTATTTAGTTATTTAATTTTTATACAATTAATTTTTATTTTATTTTATTTTATTTTAGCCCCATTTAATGTTTTATTCCAGGAGTGCAAGTGGGTGAGGATCAAGAGTTTGCTGTCGGCACAGGAGGAGCAGGTGGACAAGGCAAACTGGAAGTCAAGATCACCAGCCCATCAGGGAAGTCTGTGCCCTGTGTCGTGGAGCCTCAGGCTGGTGAAGGAGCCAGTCTGGTGAAGTACATCCCCAAAGAGGAGGGTGCCTACGC
This sequence comes from Carassius auratus, assembly GCF_003368295.1. Taxonomy (NCBI): domain Eukaryota; kingdom Metazoa; phylum Chordata; class Actinopteri; order Cypriniformes; family Cyprinidae; genus Carassius; species Carassius auratus. Next base: position 16,575,019 of record NC_039278.1, on the reverse strand, counting down.
GGTGGAAGTCGTTTATGATGGTAATCCAGTTCCAGGAAGCCCTTTCTCAGTTGAAGCCATGCTGCCTCCTGATCCCAGCAAGGTATGTTGAAGTGAAAGCGTGATTCGGGTCCTTGTAGAAGAGAAGAGGTTGTAACTTGGCGGTTCTGGCTGTACAGGTCAAGGCATTTGGGTCAGGATTGAAGGGCGGTCTTGTTGCAACCCCTGCTGAGTTTACCATTGACACCAAGGGCGCTGGAACCGGTGGCCTCGGTCTAACCATCGAGGGTCCAACCGAAGCCAAAATGGAGTGCTCTGACAACGGCGACGGCACCTGCTCTGTGTCGTACCTCCCGACCGAACCCGGAGAGTATCTAATCAACATTCTCTTCGAGGACGTCCACATTCCCGGCTCGCCTTTCCACGCAGACATCCAATACCCGTTCGATCCCACCAAAGTGGTGGCGTCCGGCTCCGGGCTGAAACGAGGCAAAGTAGGCGAGACCAGCGTGCTGGGCGTCGACTGCGCCAAAGCTGGACCGGGCCAGTTGACGCTGGAGGCCGAGTCTGATTCTGGAGTGAAAGCCAAGACTGAAATCCTGGACAACAAGGACGGGACCTACACGGTCACCTATATCCCGCTGACGGCCGGTTTGTACACGCTACTGCTGAAGTACGGAGGGAAGACCGTCCCCAACTTCCCCGCCAAAGTGAGCGTGGATCCGGCGGTCGATACCAGCAAAGTGAAGGTGTTTGGGCCAGGAGTTGCTGGAGAAGGTATTGAATTAATCTCAAGTCTAAATTGGTTACAAACTATTCACTTTTAAGAATGAATGCATCTAATTTCTTGTAGCCAATGGAGGAGCTTCTGTCTTTGTAATATAATCCTTCAGTGCAAGATGGCCCTAAAAACAATTTTGCTGAAAGATGATTTTAATTCAAAGGCAATGAGGAGATGCATTGTTTTGAGAGACCTGTTCTTCTCTGCTCTCCAGGGGTTTTCAGGGAGGCCACGACTGACTTCACCGTGGATGCACGAGCTTTGACCAAAGTTGGTGGGAAACACATTAAAGCTCATGTGAAGAACCCGTCAGGTGCTGCTACAGACTGTGTTATTAGTGACAACGGTGACGGGACTTACATCGTGGAATACACTCCGTTCGAGAATGGTACAGTTCACTACATCTACTTAAATGACCTGAACAGTCTCAGCATTCATTCATTCAGTACTGGCATACTGCAGAGAATTTACTTCAGATATTTATTTATTGATAACTCAAAATCCAATTGGATGTTCTGGACAGTTTGTTTATTTTTTTTCATAATACAATTGGATTGCCTGGATATTCCATTTATTCGTTTGTTTGTTTATCTATTTTTAATCCAAGGTCCAATTGGATGGCCTGAGTATCATGCTTATTTAATAATATGCTTATTTATTTACTCTATTAATTATTTTTTAATTTTTACTCCTATTTCCTGGACAACCCTGTGTTGTTTTATTTTATTATTATTTGTATTCTATTTTTTATTTTTTTTCATTTTTTTTATTTTTTTTTTATTTTATTTAATTGTATTTAATTTTATAAACCCTAATCCTATACACATATATAAAATACATAAAATAAAATAATGTATCAATTAATCAATTATATTAATCAATTAAAAAAATTATAATAAATAAATTAAAGTAAAAAAATATATAAATATATATATATAAATATATATATATATATATATATATATATATATATATATTTTTTTTTTTTAATAATAATATATATTTATATATATTTATTTATTTTAATTTATTTATTATAATTTTTTTCCATCTACCCATCCATCCAGTTAACCTCCTAGACAATCCGATGTTATTTATTAATGTATTAATTCATTGATTAATTGATCCAAGTTGGATGTCAAGGCCAACAATTGTATCCCATTTTCTTCAGAATTGGCTGTTTCTTCCCAACAAACACTGCTTTACCTTACATTCATGCTCTTGGCAGACGTTTTTATCCAACAACGAACTAAATGTAATGCAAGCAACATGTTTTATCAGTGCATGCATTCCCACAGTTTGTGTAACAGTGCTGTTTGAGCTACAGGAACAGGTTTCATCTTGTACTTGTTTATTTTGAAGCACAGCAATAAAGCCCGCCAGACAATACTGATAATAAAGCAGGATTTATGAGGTGACAGACTCGTTCTCAGCTGCAGCACAGCAGTGTCTGATTAAAGCAAGACGCTTAGGAAAAACCATTGTTTTTAGTTTTTAGAAGCTGAGTGCTGATTGTCTTCTGTCTGCTTGCTGCAGGAGTCCACAGTGTGGAGGTTCTGTACGATGAGACTCTGGTTCCAAAGAGCCCGTTCCAGGTCGGGGTGGGCGAGGGCTGTGACCCCTCACGTGTGCAGGCCAAGGGCCCGGGTCTGGAAGAAGCACTGACCAACAAACCCAACCAGTTCTCCATCGTCACCAGGTGAAAGAGCTTCAAAAAAATCATGCATTTGTCATTTAATTGAACTATTAAATTTACCTGCACTACCGTTCAAAGGTTTGGGCTTAGTATTTTAATTGTGAAGGATGCAACATATTAATTAAGTGACAATAAAGACATTTATAGTGTTGCAAAATGTAAAAACATAAAGTAAACTTTTGCATTTTCTATTTATCAGATAATTTAATGTAACACGATTTCCACAAAAATATGAAGCAGCTGTTATCAACATTGATAATAATCAGAAATGTTACTTGAGTAAATCAGTATATTATTCTGATTTCTGAAGATCATGTGACACTGAAGACTGGAGGAATGATGCTGAAAATACATCTGTGCATCACAGAAATAAATTATAGAATATATATTCAAATAGAAAACAGTGATTTTAAATATATGTTATTATAGGTAACTAAAACTAAAGCATTTTAATAACTTGAAATAAAATGAACTTTGACTGAAATAAAAATTAGTTTTAACTTAGTTTATTTTAGTTAAATTAAATGGATATGTTAAATATTTCCTGTAACTGAAATATAATAGGTTAACTAAAATAAAAATGAATAAAAGTACATATAAAGTAAAAAAAAAAACACACAAAAAATTCCGAACAATTTACTTAATTTACAAATAAAAAAAAATAATACTATTAATGATACTTAAATAACACTTGTAATATTTTATATTAAATTGTAATTTAAATATTTTTAGATATTTTTTTAATAATATTTTTATTTTGAAATATAGTTACTGCTTTCACTTTATTTTTTATCTAATAAATGAACATTCAAAAAAAAAAAAAAATCTTACCAACTTCAGACTTCTGAATAGTAGTTTAAATCTTGTTCTGTATATAATCACAAACATGCTATAATGACAATCTGATATTGTCTAAGCACCCGTCTTTGATCCGTACAGAGGAGCTGGTGTCGGTGGCTTGGGAATAACTATAGAAGGTCCATCCGAGTCCAAAATGTCCTGCAAAGATAACAAAGATGGCAGCTGTAGTGTTGAGTACACCCCGTATGTGCCTGGACTGTATGACGTCAACATCACGTACGGAGGACAGCACATTTCCGGTACGTGACCTGCCTCTTTCTTTCTATCCCCTGTGCACCACTTAAAGTCCAGACCTGAAGGAAGCATAAACCGGAGCTTGTTTTTAACCAGAGTCCCAGTTTCCCCCGCAAATGAGTTTTCATTAGTATTACACCCGGGAAACGAGATCTGGCGCGTCTGAGAAGAGCAGGAGCTGGACGTTACCAGCTGGCGTTTCACTGAAAACATTCGCCGTGCCAAGACCACGTAGAGCGAGTCTCCCACACGGATGCCGCTTCCAGATCGTTCAAATCAAGTCTATAGAAGTCACAAGAGCTATATTTTAGAGGACTTGTTGAGTTATCAGATTACAAGCTTGTGGAAACAAACTCTATTAGAATACGCAGTGAATCAATGCATTGTGGCAGCCTGTTTCTGCAAACGACAATATATAAAAACCTTGCTTTAGTTGTCATTACTGCCTTGTTGTTACTTATCATGTAACTTCTCACCCGTTTCTGTGTAAATCTTATTTATCTTATTCTAGCTCTGTTTGACTTGCATGAGCATGCATGGAGACGCACTAGTCAATGTCTGAACCGGAAAGTGTTTATTCTTGTTTGCGTTGTAGGAAGCCCGTTTAAGGTGCCGGTGAAGGATGTTGTTGACTCCAGGAAGGTGAAGATCTCTGGGCCTGGTGTCGGGTCTGGAGTGAGAGCTAATATCCCACAATCCTTCACTGTAGACTGCAGTAAAGCTGGTGTTGCTCCTCTCTCTGTGGCTGTGACTGGACCTAAAGGTACTAACACGCATTAAATCACACAGCCTTTTTTCTTTTAGTTGGGCTTTTTTATTTATTTAACATTTAATTTTTCTGAATTAAGTACTGCAATACTGCAGAGCATTTAGGTAAACATGCTATTTATGTATGTATTTATCTTGTCCTAAATTAAACACTAGCTTACTGCACAGTATATATGTAGAAACTATTAATTTTCAAGGCTTTGTTTTTGAGTTTCATATTGTTCTGCATTAAAAAATGCAATTTATTTAAACACTACATTATTTTTGTTCAAAATTAAATGCTAGCATACTGCACAGAATATATGTAAACACTTTATTTATTAATTATTTGGTTAAAATATTTATTTTAAATATGTATTTATTGTCTTTGCTCTTAAATACTATCATACTAGACTGTATACACTTACAATTATTTATGTATTTATATATTTATTTTTATTTAATTAATAGTATTCTTTGCTTTGTTCTGAATTAAATACTATCTTACTGCACAGTATATGTAGACACTATACATTTTTAATGCTTTTTGAGTTTTATTTTGTTCTGCATTAAAAAGTGCAATATACAGTATGTAAACACTTGAATGTTTATTTTATTTTATTTTTTCAGAATTAAATGCAAGCATAATGCACATTATCTATGTTAACACTTTATTCAATAATAATAACTATTTATTTGGCTTAAATATTTATTTAAAATATTTATTTATAGTATGCTTACACACATATATATATTTATGTCTTTATTTTAATTTATTTAATTCATTTTGTTCTGCTTTGTACTGAATTAAATACTAGCTTACTGCACAGTATATATATGTAAAAAAACTAATCATTTTTTATATTTTTTTTAGTTTTATTTTGTTCTGCATTAAAAAGTGCAATATATGTTAACACTTTAATTTGTATTTTATTTTGTTCAGAATTAAATGCTAGCATACTGCACATATTTGATATAAACACTTTATTTAATAGTCATAATAACTATTTATTTGGTTTAAATGTTTATTTAAAATATTTATTTACAGTACGCTTACACACATATATTTATGTATTTATTTATATATATTTTTTTAATTTATAGCTTTGTTCTGAATTAAATACTAGCTTGCTACACAGTATATTCTTAAATGGGATTGATTTTTATTGATTGATTTATTATTTTTCAACTTCATGCAACACATGTTTCTAACTGAAGTGTGCTGTCGAATCATCCTCACTATAATGCATGTTTAGTTTTCTGTGATCGTAGCAGTTGTCACTTTGTAAATAAGGCAGACTGATCATATAACTGGGCTGTTGTTGTTGTTTGCAGGTAGAGCCGAATCAGCTGAAGTCACAGACAATGGTGACGGCACACACACAGTGTCCTACACGCCGTCGGTCGAGGGCTCGTACTCCGTCGCGGTCAAATACGCAGACGAGGAAGTTCCACACAGGTACCGGTGTCAGATTCACTCAGGCTGTGAGTGCTAGCGTTCACTAGATCAAACCAATCCTGCAAATGTGTCTTTCAGTCCGTTCAAGCTGCGTGTTCAGCCCACTCATGATGCCAGTAAGGTGCGTGCCAGCGGCCCCGGGCTCACCACCGGCCTCCCGGCCAGCGTCCCGGTCGAGTTCACCATCGACGCCAAAGACGCCGGCGAGGGCCAGCTGTCAGTGCAGATCACTGTGAGTCCTGACGTCTCCCGTCTCAGCTTCCTCTTCAAGCAGTGGAGTCTCGTTTATGTCTTGAGGATGATTTGAATGTTTTCAGTCAGCCAACAGACTGTGAAATCACACTTCGATTTAGTTTCTGACTGACGATGGAAACGATGAATAAGGATCTGAGATTAACACATAGTAGCATATTGCAAAAGATGTCTTTCATGCATCGTCCTCTTGTTATTTAATCTTTTGAGTAACTGCTCCGATGGACTATTCTATTATTCTGCAATTATTATTATTTTTGATTGGTGGTTGTAATTCTATGTGTTATATTATGTTATGTTATGTTATGTTGTGTTATGTTATTTATTATATTATATTATATTATATTATATTACATTATATTATATTATATTATATTATATTACATTATATTATATTATATTATATTATATTATATTATATTATATTATATTATATTATTAGTATTGGTAGTATTTTAAAGTTATTGTATATTTTTATGCAATATTCTATTATACAATTTATATTATATTACATTATTAGTAACATGATTTAGAATTGTTAGTATTTTAAAATTATATTTTAATTTATTATAGATAATTTATTATGTATTTGCATAAAAATTAAAATGTCAAATTATGTACATTCTATAATTAAATTTTTTTGGTATTTTTTGTATTTTTAATATTGTAATAATACAGTATATTTTATACAAATTGTATAATTAATTAAAATTATAATTATTATATACTTAAAAATACTGTATGATATTAACTTAATAATACATTCTATAATTTAAAAATTATATTGAATTATTCGTATTATTAGTATTTTTTATATTGTAATAATTTATTATACAGTATATTTTTATAAAAATGTATAATTATTTAAAATTATAATTATTATATACTTAAAAATACTGTATAATATCAACTTAATATATATATATATATATATATATATATATATATATATATAATTTTTTTTTTTTTTTTTTATGTAGTATGTAATAATATATTATGAAGTATTTTTTAATATATGAGTTTCAAACTCCTTAAATATATTGACTGAGACCGAAGCAGCAGGCCAGCGGTGAGATAAATGGACATCTGATAAAAGCCAAACTGCAGCTGGAAATCTAGAGGGACTCCTCCGTCCTATTTCTCATTGATAAAGCTCCTCTCGTGGTCATTTATAATATTTCTAAACTGCTCCTCGGTTCATCTGAGGACCTCCACATCTCTCTGTCTCTGTTCCAGGAGGATGGAGGGTCTCATCTCACTTGGTTTTTCATGTGTTTCAGGACCAGGATGGGAAACCCAAGAAAGCCAACATTCAGGACAACCGCGATGGAACCTACAAAGTGTCTTACGTGCCGGATAAAGCCGGCCGTTATACTATCGTGATCAAGTACGGCGGAGACGAGATCCCGACTTCTCCTTACAGAGTGAGAGCGACCGCTTCAGGAGACGCCAGCAAGTGTTCAGTCACAGGTAATACGTGACTTTTTGTATGATTCAATCTCCAAAAACAGGCCTTTAGTAGATGTTCACCCATGCATTGGGATCTGTGTGTCCCCAGGACCCGGCGTTGGGCCGACCATCGGCATCGGAGAGGAGGTCGGCTTCGTGGTGAACACTAAAGGAGCGGGGAAGGGCAAGGTCTCCTGCACCATCCTCACTCCAGACGGCACTGAAGTACAAGCAGAAGTCATCGAGAATGAAGACGGGACTTTTGACATCTTCTACACAGCTCCTAAACCCGGGACGTACGTGATTTACGTGCGCTTTGGAGGGGAGAACATCCCCAAGAGCCCCTTCAAAGTCACGGTGAGAAGCAAGCGCTGATAACATTAGCTCGTAACGAGAAACATATTGAGTTTTTGGTTTTTTTAAAGATTAGACTTGAGGTTTTTAAGGCGCTGGAATAGATACAGGAAGGTTCAGTGCGTTTTTGTCATCATATCCTCATCTGGAGTTCATTGTTTAGTTCGTATTCTTGCATTAAGATGTAGTTTCTTTGCATTATCAAGACAAATGATCGCACTCTTTTCAGTAATGTTTTCTCGTCTCGTGACGTTACAGTAAGGTTTTGATTAAGACCCGAAACATACACGCAAACGCTCCAAGCAATGCAAGCTCGATTTAATGCATTAAATTCATAACACAATTAAAAACATCATGCATCTCAGAGAGCGGCACGATAAATGGATGATATGGCTGCGATTTAATTAAATACATGCAACGTAAAGGTATTAGAATTTAAAAGTTAAAAGTTGACTGTAAAATGTAGTTTTCTTTAACACTTTATTTTATTTTACAGTAAAATGTATTACAATAGTAATATTCCTTATTTTGTTTAATAGTTGTATTATTAATAATAATAATAATAAAATGTTATTAGTAATATTAGTAAATAATATCACAAAAGTAATATTAGTATCATTAGTAGTAATAGTAGTAGTAGTAGTAAATAAAACTATTAAACAATAAGAAATATAACTAGTGTAATTTAATATAATATAATATCTAACCTGTTAAATGTCACCCCGTCCCGTATACGGGACGCCTACGTTGACTATACTATATTACAATCAAATCTAATCTAATCTTGACAAACTATATATCGCTGGAAAGGTCTAAGACTCCCAAATATATATTTTACCAATATGTTTTGTTAAAAATTATGTAGGAAAAGTAATAGATTAATGTATGACAAGAGTGCACCATCAGAAATCTACATTACAAAAAGAGCTTTGACCTTCGTTTAAAAAAATACTTCCTCGTTGCCTTTTTCTCTATCACTTTTTAGAAATCATCAGAAGTTATATATCACTTGAAAACATAAAATCTCAAAATTCATCCTTCAAAACCCATTTTAAAATCAGACATTGCATTACCATGTAAATGGTACATCAAAATCATGTTACAAAATGTTTTCAGTCATGAATTATAAAAAGGTTTAGGTTTGTATCATGCACATTCAAGTCTATCTTCAAAAACGTGAGTGACAGTTAACAGGCTAAACTTTAAATATTATATATTGTTTATATCTGTATTATTATTACTATTGTTTTTTTTTTTTTCAGTTTCAGTTGCTGCACGGTTTGGCATAAAATGCTTGTATTATATATCAATACGATTATTGAATATTATTAGTATTATTAATAATAAAATTAGTAAATTAAACTATTTCTAGAATAAAAATATTATTAGTATAATATATTTTACTGTAAAATAAAAAAAAAATATTTAAGATTTTTTTTACAGTACAATTTAAAAATAAAAATAGATATTTAGTGCATAGCTGCATTAATTATTATTATTATTATTATTATTATTTATAATATATTTGATGCACAGTTTGGCCCAAAATATTTTAATTATATGTCAATGAGTATTATATATGTATTATTATTATTATTATTATTATTATTATTATTATTTCATAGTCATATTAATATATATTATCACACAGTTCTAGACTAAATATTTTTCCTTTCTTTTTTTTTTATCACAAACACAGTTTTTAACTGAAACATTGCATTAGATTTTTATTTTTTAGGGTTAGGGTTTTTATATATATTTTTTGCATTCGACGTCTGTGTAAACTGCTTGACTTGGTTACAGTTATACTTTATTTTTAACCCTTCTGTAGCTTCAGTATCTGTCTGCTGGAGTTCTGTAACCACAACTCATTTCCAACAGGATTGGCCCAATCTGCCGGGTGCATCTGTGTATGTCTCTTTGTGTTCCTCATGCATCTGAAACTTCATGTCCATACCTATCATTTCCCAGGCTACAGATGAAGTTCCCATGATGCAGCAGCAGTCAGTCCAGCAGCAAAAGGCAGCAGCAGGCGTCGGCTTTCAGCCCTGGGTACAAAGACACACGTCTCACCCCGTCACCCTTCGCTCTCTTTCAGCTTTTGCACTGAACTCCAGCTTCCAGCCGGTCACCTCTCTGTCCTGATGTCTGTCCTTTGTTTAACAGGGTTTCTGTTCAGTTCCTCCTGGTCTTTGTCCACTCTAGCATTGTTTTTGTTGAACACGCTCTGGTGCGTTGCACTGATGACAGAAGCAGAGGGAAACTCTACGCTCGTCTAGTTGTGTTTGGAGCAGACACCAGTTTTAAATTGGTCATTATTAAGACATTAACCTCAGTCTGTGCAGAACTCTCCCGCCCTGATGTAGTTTCGTTCATAAAATGTAACATTTCCAAAACCACAAAGCAGATCTTTGAAACGCTTGAGACTCTCGGCTTTAAAAATATACACTACTGTTCACAAACATTTGAGAAATTAATACTCGGATTCCACAACGATGCATAAGTGCATGTAAAGGCATTTATAATGTTGCAAGAGATTTCTATTTCAAATCAATCCTGTTCTTTTGAACTTTATATTCATCAAAGAAACCTGAAAGATAAAATGTATCGCCATATCCACGAACATTCTACATCCATAATAAGAAATGTTTCCAGATCGGCATATTAAAATGATTTCTGAAGATCACGTGACACTGAAGACTGATGCTTAAAATACAACTTTGATCACAGAAATAAATTACATCTTACAATATTTTCAAGTAGAAAACATTAATTTTAAATTCTAATAATATTAACATTTTTATTCTGTTTTTGCTGTATTTTTCATCAAATAAATGCAGCAGATGAGACTTCCTCCGAAAGCAGAAATCTCAAATCTTTGAGCAGTAGTATACATAAAACAGCACAATTTATTGATCTTTAACGATTTTTGGGATTGTTGTCAGTATTATTCATAATTTAGGATGCATTTAGTCATTCTTGGGTTGCCTTCTTAGCTAAGGACACTCAGAAGACACTGAAATGAAGCGTGTTAGAGAGCATTATAGTGTTTGTCTAGTTAGTCTGCTGGCTAGGTTTTGATTGGCTGCTGATAGATAGAGTCTCATGGTAGTGATGACATCATTCCCTCCAGGTGAAATAGGGTAAAAGAGAAAGTGTCGTTTATCTGATGTCTCGACATGTTTCTTCTATGCACACTATCATTCTTCTTCTTTCTCAGATGTTTCCCATGGTTTGGGGGATTTCTCTCCTCTCTCTTCCAGGCCGCTTTGCTTTGTCAGGTGTTCTCCCAGTGTTTGGTGTCTAACACACGTTTGTCTTCTGCTGTGGCTGAATCTCGGGGCTGTATGTCTGTGGCTCTCAGAATGGATCACACAGACTGACTGAGCGTGGAAATGTTCGACAGGCCGCTGTAACGGATGTGTTTGTAGCGTCCGCTCTCATTTACTCAGATTTCTGCCTCGCAGGTCACAGAGGGGGGGTATAATCCTGCCAACAGCGTGAACGGGACGGGGTACAGGCCTTTCGACATGGTGATCCCCTTCACCTTTAGGAAGGGGGAAATCACAGGTGAGAGACTGCAGAAGACACCTGGAGCAAGAAAACTCTTAGTGACTGTGTTCAGTTTGAAACTGATTTCTATCTATCGTTCATTTATTACTTTGTTCTATCTATCTATCTATCTATCTATCTATCTATCTATCTATCTATCTATCGTTCTATCATTCTATCTATCGTTCATTTATTACTTTGTTCTATCTATCTGTCTATCTATCTATCTGTCTATCATCCATCCATCCATCCATCCATCGTTCTATCGTTCTATCTATCTATCGTTCATTTATTACTTTGTTCTATCTATCTATCTATCTATCTATCTATCTATCTATCTATCTATCTATCTATCTATCCATCCATCTATCCATCGTTCTATCATTCTATCTATCGTTCATTTATTACTTTGTTCTATCTATCTATCTATCTATCTATCTATCTATCTATCTATCTATCTGTCTATCTATCTATCTATCTATCTATCTATCTATCTATCTATCTATCTATCTATCTATCTGTCCATCCATCCATCCATCCATCCATCATTCTATCGTTCTATCGTTCTATCTATCGTTCATTTATTACTTTGTTCTATCTATCTATCTATCTATCTATCTATCTATCTATCTATCCATCTATCCATCGTTCTATCATTCTATCTATCGTTCATTTATTACTTTGTTCTATCTATCTATCTATCTATCTATCTATCTATCTATCTGTCTATCCATCCATCCATCATTCTATCGTTCTATCGTTCTATCTATCGTTCATTTATTACTTTGTTCTATCCATCCATCCATCCATCTATCTATCTGTCGTTCTATCTATTTTTCGTTTATTAATTTGTTCTATCTATCTATCCAATCCATCCATCTATCCATCGTTCTATCGTTCTATCTATCGTTCATTTATTACTGAATCTTATCTACTACACATGTTATGTTTTGTGACACTGATAAGGCGCTTCACACTAGAAGTGTTGTATTTGTTCAGAAACCAGTCTAATCTCTCAGTGTTCGTCTTCAGGTGAGGTTCAGATGCCGTCCGGTAAAACCGCTCGACCCGAGATCATGGACAACAAAGACGGGACAGTCACCGTGAAGTACGCGCCCACAGAGGCTGGACTCCATGAAATGCACATTAAATACGACGGGACACACATCCCAGGTCAGACACCAGACACCATCTGTTCATTATACAACAACACAAACTGCTGTCTCTTATTATTAGTAGTATTTTTATTGCTATTAATGCTAATATAAACTGGTACCTTAATAAAAACGTATAAATATCATTTAATATATATTTTATTAATTATTATATTTCACCTCAAATCAAAGGAGAAAAAAAGGAATTGTTTAAAAATATTTTAAAATTATCACTTTCAGGCACATTGCAAAAAAATCTTTATAGGCCTAAAAATGTAACAAAAAATATTAAATTTAAAAAGAAAAATTAAAATATCTATTTACTATATTTACTTTATGAAATAAAAAAACTTTTTTTAAAGTAAATACAATTATTTTTAAACTTACATAAGCTTTATAACTCTGGTGGTGTATCACAGTAAAATTAAATGTAAATTATTTTAAAAGTAATACTTGTGGTATTATATCAGAATGCAAAAAAATCTTAATTGGAATAAAAGGGCGAAATTGTGTCTATTTTTAGGAAATAAATATAAAATATCATTAAATTTTCTATAATTAGTTTTTTGGGCAGTTCGTGAAATATTTAAATTGATTCAAAAGCATAATTTAAATTATTTAAAAAATTGAATTGCAAAAAAAGGCTTACTTTCTTTTCTTTTTTGTTAGAAAATAAATATACATTTTCATTTAAATTTCTATTCTTTTTTTGCAGTTTATGCATTATTTCACACAAAAACAGAATCTCATAATTATAATAATAAGAGTTTCTTAGTCTGATTTTGCTGCAATTTTCCATATTATGAAAGCATATGGTGACCTTTTGTTGCACAGAAAAGAGCTCGGACATTCTGCTAAACATCTCATTTTGTGCTTAAGATAGAACGTCATATGGGTTCAGAAAGACACGAATTTCATTTCTCAGTGAACTAACCCTTTAATACTAGCTTCTGGAACAAAGGTGCATAAGTGTGCGTGAGAGTGAGCCGTACAGTCTGTGTGATGAATGAATGTGCTGTCAGGATTTTCGGTTCAGTCCCAGAGCTGCACGGAAGCGTTTGGGTGAAGGTTGAGGAGGCTTCACCTCTCAGTAGATTTGGGCTGATTTATTTAGCGTGGTGAAAGATCTCATGGTGACTTCAGCCGTGAGGAATCTGTGAGGAGCTCTTGTGTTGCTGCAGATCCTCATGTAGGTGCTTGTTTTAAGGCTGCCATCAGAAACCTCAGTCAATATCACATGATTGTGAGAGTCGAGCCTCATCCCATGGGGTCATTTCTCCACATAAGGCAGGAAGAATGCGTTATAGAGTTGTTAGGAGTGCCTACATGTCTACATGACGTCATCCAGATTCTGATTAAACAGATTTTTTTTGCATTATTTTCTATATTTTTATTTTATATTTTATTTATTCATTTTTTTTAACTTTTTTTATTTTACTTTGTTTGTTGTTGTTATTTTTTTTGTAGAAATCGTTATTTTATTTTGTTTTATTAATTTATTATTATTATTATTTGTAAATTTTTCTGTTGGTTCCTCATAATAAATTATAAATATATAAGTAATAATAATACAATTTATTATAAAATATTATATAATTATATACAACAATATTGCCCATTTTTCAATTAAATATTTTTATTAGTTTTTTTATTTGCAAATAAGCAACAAAACATATATATTTGCAACCAAACTAACAAAACAGACAAAGACAGATTGTTTTGCTTGATTATTCAATATTTTTATTTTATATTTTATTTATTATTTATTTATTTATTTATTTGTGTATTTTTCTTTATTTTATTTTGTTTTATCAATTTATTATAATAATAATAATAATAATAATAATAAATAACTTTTTTTGTTGGTTTGTCATAATAAATAATAAATATATAAGTAATAATAATATATTTTATTATAAAAAAATAATATACTTATATTCAAAAATATTACCCATTATTTAAAAAAAATTTAAATCAAGTAAATATTTTTATTAGGTTTTCTTATGTGCAAATAAGCAGCAAAACATATATATTTGCAACCTATAAACAAACAACACAGACAAAGACATACAAAATGAAGGCAAATTTGTAATATATTAATATAATTAATATATTAATATAATATTCTCTGTTAACCTCTCAAAAAAATCTCTAGGTAATATTTCATCCAAAAATGAAAAAAGAAAAAAATACTTATATAAAAATTGTTATTATTTAAATTATTTTAAAAGGATATTGTATGTTCCTGTCAATCAAAGGCCAAATGAAATTTTTCCAATATTTAAATTAAAAAAAAAAAAAAGTTCACACATATGCTGTTTTATTTTTTCAGTGAAGTTCACACATATGCTGTTAACTTAAAGGGAAAAAATTAGATTTCACATATAAACGTATATGGCATTTCATTATAAAAACACCTCTGAGAATAATCTCTACTTCTCCAAACACTGATATTCAGCACCTGCTTCGGCTCATTATAAAGTTTCCATTCAGTTGTATGTCTGTCTGTGTTGTTTTCGTATCAGAGAGTCCTCTGCAGTTCTACGTCAACAGCTCCAGCAGTGCTAATGTGTCAGCGTACGGCCCGGGACTGGTTTTTGGGACCGCCAATAAAACTGCAGTGTTCACCATCTACACCGAAGACGCGTCTGATGGTGTGTATGAACACTTCATACATGCACAGGCCATATACAGTAAACAACATTTCTCTGAAAACTCTGTTGGATGTTTTGTGTTTTGCATCAGGCGGCCTTGATTTGGCCATTGAAGGTCCATCCAAGGCTGAGATCAACTGTGTGGACAATAAAGACGGCACTTGCACTGTTTCATACTTGCCCACGCTTCCTGGAGATTACAACATACTCGTCAGATACAATGACAAACACATCGCAGGAAGCCCCTTCACCGCCAGGATCACAGGTGAAGGGTTAAAAAAATAACAACTCATACTAAAAAAAAAGTACTAAAATCCATTTATAAAATCCTTTATAAAATACTGACAACCACTAAAAAAAGGCACAGCTCGAGTAGAGAAAGACACCTGATGAATCAAAGGAAAAGATAAAAAAAAATCATATATAGAAGATAAACAAATACAAAACACCAGCATAGTAACACACGTAAATATTAATTCATTAATAATGGCTATAGTTTTTATATATTTAATTTATTTATATTTATTAATAATAATAAATAACAATAATAATATTTATTTTTGTTCTTGTTGTTATTATTTTATTGGTTCTTTTATTTATTATTATTAATGATAATAGCTATTTATTTATTTATTTTTCATTAATTCGATAAACTGTTATAATGATATTAATAAAGTTCTTTATACTAATTGTTAATTTTATATATAGTTTTTTATGTTTATTATTATTATGTTAATTAACAGTTAATTAATAATTAATTATTGATAATAATAATAAAAATAATATTTATTTTCTAAATTAACCTTTAATTTGTTCGATAAACTATTATCATTTTATGTATATATTTATTTAATAATTATTTATTTAATTTAATAATAACAATAGCTATTATTTAGTTAGTTATTTCCTTATTATTTAATAATAGTTTATTAATGATAAAAGATTAATGATGATGATAATTAGAATAAAAATAATATTTTATTGATTAATCTTTCCTTCATTTGATAACTATTATCATTTTATGTATATATTTATTTAATAATTATTTATTTAATTTAATAATAATAATAATAATAATAGCTATTGTTATTTAGCTATTTTTTTCTTATTATTTAATAATAGTTAATTAATTATAAATTATTAATGATGATGATAATAATTATAATAAAAATAAGCTACTTTATTGATTAATCTTTCCTTAATTCGATAACTATTATCATTTTATAAATATAGCTTGGACAATCTGCTATTAAATAATATAATATAATATAATATAATATAATATAATTATTCATTTTATTTATAATAATAATAATAATAATAATAATAGCTATTGTTATTTATTTTGTAAAATGTATTCACTTATTATTATTGTCATCATCATCTTTACTGAATTCTTAAATACATAGAAGATACACAAATACAAAACACCATCAACTGTTCATTTAATCCCTAATGTGTTTATACTGATAAGAAAAATCTAAGAAGTAAACAGTAAAAAACCCATCAGATGTGAAGTGTCACACTGGGAATTCTGGGAATGCATTTTAAGTTTATTATCCACTGTATATTATAAGATAACTAGTTCTTTTTCACTTCCATGATTACAGTTCTTCTCTGTTTGTAGTGCAGGGACTTACCTTTACGGTGCAGTTATCTAGTGAGT
The DNA here is from genome assembly GCF_003368295.1 of Carassius auratus. Taxonomy (NCBI): domain Eukaryota; kingdom Metazoa; phylum Chordata; class Actinopteri; order Cypriniformes; family Cyprinidae; genus Carassius; species Carassius auratus. The sequence goes on along the minus strand of NC_039278.1, from coordinate 16,558,181 downwards.
CTACTTGACTTCTCTAGTAAGATGTATTGATGTTCTTGGTCTCTTCAGAGGACAACAAGAGGAAGTCTCAGGTGAAGCTGGGCTCCGCTGCAGATTTCTCTCTGGATATCCTGGAGACGGATCTCAGTCTGCTCACGGCGAGCATCAGAGCCCCGTCTGGCCGTGATGAGCCGTGTCTGCTCAAGAGGCAGCCCAACAATCACATCGGTAGGTCTGGAGATGTGCCCGATTCTTCCTGGGACTGGGACTTTGGTTTTGATGACACATGGTTGGTGGTTTCCTCTTCAGGCATCTCCTTCATCCCAAGAGAAGTCGGAGAGCACCTGGTGAGCATCAAGAAGAACGGCCGGCACGTGGCTAACAGCCCCATCACCATCACCGTGGTCCAGTCTGAGATCGGAGACGCCCGCAGGGTCAAGGTGTTCGGTCAGGGGCTGGTGGAGGGGCGCACCTTCCAGACGGCTGACTTCGTGGTGGACACCAGAGAAGCTGGTGAGAAACACTTTAAAGGGACAGTCATTGACATCAGTCTGTCATCCTCAGATTGTTCCAGACCTCTGTGAGTTTCCTTCTTCTGTTGAACGGTGGTTACCAGACAGCTGACGGTAGCCATTGACTTTCATAGTAGAGAAAAAAGTAGTATGGAAGTCAATGGCTACCGTCAGCTAATGGCAGAATTCTTTCTTTCTTTCTTTCTTTCTTTCTTTCTTTCTTTCTTTCTTTCTTTCTTTCTTTCTTTCTTTCCTTCTTTCTTTGTTTCTTTCTTTCCTTATTTCTTTGTTTGTTTGTTTGTTTCTTTCTTTCCTTATTTCTTTCTTTCTCTCTTTCCTTCTTTCTTTCTTTCTTTCTCTCTTTCCTTCTTTCTTTCTTTCTTTCTTTCTTTCTCTATTTCCTTCTTTCTCTTTCCTTCTTTCTTTCTCTCTTTCCTTCTTTTTTCTTTCTTTCTTTATTTCTTTCTTCCTTCCTTCTTTCCTTCTCTCTCTCTTTCCTTCTTTCTCTTTCTTTCTTCCTTTCTTTCTTTTTTCTTTCTTTCTTTATTTCTTTCTTCTTTCCTTCTCTATATCTTTCCTTTTTCTTTCCTTATTTCTCTCTTTTCTTCTTTTTCCCTTCTTTCTTTCTTTCCTTCTCTCTCTCTTACCTTCTTTCTCTGTCTTTCTTCCTTCTTTCTTTTTTCCTTCCTTCTTTCCTTCTCTCTTTCTTTCCTTCTTTTTTCTTTCTTTCTTTCTTCTTTCCTTCTCTCTCTCTTTCCTTCTTTCTCTTTCTTTCTTCCTTCTTTCTTTTTCTTTCTTTCTTTATTTCTTTCTTCTTTCCTTCTCTATATCTTTCCTTCTTTCTCTCTTTCCTTATTTCTCTCTTTCCTTCTTTTTTCCCTTCTTTCATTCTCTCTTTGTTGTTTTAATATTACGAATCATTAGATGTGTTTAATAACTATTGTTTGTTTGATTAATTATTAATTAGGTTATTTTGTTAATAACACAATAATAATCAGTAACGTCTAATTTATTATATGATATAATATAATTCCTAAATAATATCTTTTAACAAAGATATTAGTGTTAAATGTAGAAAATGACAGGTGTTTCATCCTAACCACAATAAATAATCATAATCATGTTTTCTCAAGCTCACAAATCCCCTTCATTGCTAACAATATAACCCAAACAGTTTGTGCAGAGCAGCTCAAAGCTGGAAATAAGAAAGTAATCGGTACCACAGCGGCAAATCATTTCCCACTTACCCAAAGAACTACAAATATTTATGCAATTAGTAGTTGATATAATAAACGTGTCATAATAGTTCTTGTAGGATTAATTTCCCATGCATTCAGGTAGCATGTCTTTTAACATTAATAGCATGATGCATCTAATCTGTGGCAGTTCTGAGACTCATATCGGTCTTCGTAGGGTACGGTGGTTTGGCGCTGTCCATCGAGGGTCCCAGTAAGGTGGACATACAGACAGAGGACATGGAGGACGGCACCTGTGGCGTCTCGTATTGTCCCACCGAGCCGGGCACCTACATCGTGTCCATCAGATTTGCAGAAGAGCACGTCCCAGGTGAACAGACTTTCCTGCTCAAGCATCATTCAAACCTTGCGTATCATTTATAATGTGCTCCATTAAAGTGTAATTTGACCTGTTCAGAGATTATTTGGCAAAAGACAGTATACAGAATTACGTATTAAGCGTATTGTGCAATATAAGTCATTTTGTAGTACAATGACTAAATTCTTTATATATGAAATCAAACTGTTAAAAAAAAATGTTCACACTAGATTTTAAATTTATTTTGGTTTATTTATTTAATCTATTATTTAATTATTTTATGAGTAATTTTACCTTTTGACTAATAAATAAATTCATTGTAATCAATTAAACAATCTTATTTTATTTTTTATGTGTTTTTTCGGAACACATACATGAATACTTTTTTGTTTTTAAAAATAAATTAAACAAAGATACTATTTTTTTATTTAAATAATAATAAAATTTTTATTATTTATACCTTATATAAACTGTATATATATATTATTTTTATATATGTAAGGTGTGATTTGACCTGTTTATTTGTCAAAAGACAATATTAAAAATTGAGTACTAAGCATTTTGAACAATATATACTGTATGATGACAGAAAATACACCTTAGTTTACAACATTTTATAAAAGATTTTATATCAGATAAATGCTGTTCTTTTGAACTTTCTGTTCATCAAATCCTGAAAAATATTATGTATCACAGTTTCCACATAAATATGAAGCAGCAGTGATTTCAGCATTGATAATAATCAGAAATGTTTCTTGAGATCATCATATTATCATGATTTCTGAAGATCATGTGACACTGAAGACTGGAGGAATGATGCTGAAAATACAGCCTTGCATCACAGAAATAAATACAATTTTACTGTATATTCACAGTATAAAAAACAGTGATTTTAAATGGTAATAATAATTCACAATTTCATCAATTAATAATTTTATCAAATAAACACACGCTTAATCAGCATCAGAGATTTCTCCTTCGTTCATTCCCATCATTCTGTGTTCACAGGAAGTCCGTTCAGCGTGAAAGTGACGGGAGACGGTCGTATCCGCGAGAGCATCACTCGGCGTCAGACAGCCGCTTCAGTCTCTAGTGTGGGAAGTGTTTGTGATCTCAACCTGAAGATCCCAGGTATGAACTCCCTCGTATCAACTCAGTGAAGACTCGGTGAATCCTGATTCAGATTCCCCTGTTTTAAAGTAGAATAGGCCTGAATTATTTACCACTTCATCCACTTTATGTCAGAAGGTCACTGTAGCTCAGTCTTCGACAGGAACGGCAGGCACCAAAAAGCACAAAACATATGAACGTGCTGTTGTCCTGCTGGCTCACGTCACGTGGTAAAGCCAAAACACATGGCTCTGGGAAACAAGACGACGTATGCAGGCCGTGCTGAAGTGTCTGCTTTGATTTTCAGTGGTGCATGCTGGGAGATGCTCACACACGTCTCACGCTGACGGAAACGCTGCCTCATTCATGTGAAGTGTGTCGCTTGGTGCTCGAGACGGTTCGCTAAATCACTTCCAGTACGAGTCTGAGATGTCTTACTGTGTGAGAGAGAGCAGTTTTCTCCTCGTTTCTCTAACAAGCACAAACACTGTTGAATAAGACGATGTTGGTCATTTTCTAGTGCACGTCACATTATTTAAAAAACTATTTAAAATGGATAATTAAATAGGAACATAAAAAGAACATAAAATAGGATTGTTTATTACAATAAATGAATTTATTTCTACCAAAAGGTAAAATAAAGTTTCTCAATGAATAAATATATGAATTTTTTTATATATTTATTTATTGAGAAACTTTATTTTACCTTTTGGTAGAAATAAATTCATTTATTGTAATAAACAATCCTATTTTATTTTATTTTCTTTTTGCACAAATATGTTTTATATACAAACTAGTAAGATAATACCTGTAGGTTAGATGGATGATGTAAATTTGCCCTGTGCCATTGTTTTTTTAATAATTATTATTGGTTTTTTATATTTCTAATATTTTAATAATGTAGTTTTATCTTTGGAACAAATAAAATTGAATCAATTGAAATAAATCAAACAGCCTTATATATATATGTGTATGTGTGTGTGTGTGTGTGTGTGTGTATATACATACACACATTTTAATTAATTAATCCAATGAGATACTAAATGAGAATTGGGTGGATATTTGATAGATGTGAATGCCATTTGTGAAATGTAAAATTATTAAAAAAAAATTCATCATATTATTTCACCTTTTATACATATTTAAAAAAAAAAAAAAAAAAAATTACACCCAATAAAATGTTTTTAGTTAGCCCAACATAGAAATGCTATATTACAGTAACTTCATGACAAACAGTATCATTATCACGTTTTAAGACATATTTTAAGATCACAATTTTTTAAAAAGAACAACTTTGCCATTATGTTTCACATTAGAGAATGCAAAAGAGCATGTGATGTCATCCCCGCGTCAGTCTTGGTGTGAGCAGGCCTTCAGTTGTCCAGTAAAACTAAAGCCGGATCATGCAGACTGCTTCCATGAGTGATTTGATTGTATTGATTTGAATGGAGAGTTAATGGAGATCTAACACAGGTCACACAAACCCCTCCATCCCTGAACAACTCTGAGTTCATATATAACTGACAAATATCAGACATGCTTCCTCTGTACTCTATTATCTTTTTCCCAACTTTCCTGTTTTTCTCGCCTGATGCAATGCTTGTTCTGTCCTTTGTGTTTCTTCACTTGTTTCTGTCTTCTTTCTTGTCTTTTCTGCGTCTGTGACTGTCAGTGACCTGGTTTCTTCTGGCTTTGGCTCGTGAGTTACTCTCTGTCGCTCCCACTGCTCTGTTCGGCTCGGGGTCAAAGGTCAGAGCAGCTCGGGGTCGACACACTTTACGGTGGGCATAGTGTGGGTGACCAGGATTGGCACGGCACCCATGAGAAGGCCCTGTGGAGGGCTGGAGGGTGCGTTTTAAACATGCCGCATGTGGACCTCGAGGTTTGCAGAACACACTTGCTCTTGACACACGTGTGTTTGTGTTTGCATGAACCAGAGCTGCTTTTCTGCTCATTACAACTCCATAAAAGTAGTTTATTATCCTCTATAATAACTAAAAAATAAATATGCATGTAATCTTTTTTGCTCATTACAAACAAAGTTACTTTATCTTAGTAATGAAAGTTGTGAGTGATTACTTCACGTTGTAATTTTAATATTTTGTCATTTTATTTCGAGGAAAAAAGAGACATTTTTACATCTTCATTGTTCATTACACCATGTGTTTAAAAAAAAACTGACCAAAGCAGAATTACTAAAACTTCAAATGACATGAAAATTAAATCTGATTTACATTTGAAATATTTTAATGTAATTTTATTTCTTGTTAAAAGGGTGGGAAATATCTTTAGATGTCGTCTTTTGCTCATTACACCATGAATTCCTTAAAAAAAAAACTAATATAAATTACAAAAACACAACAAAATTACTATAAATGTAAATAAAATTAAAGTGAAAGCTGAAAATATACTAATTAAATCTAATTAGGATTTTAAATGTAATAGTTAAATATAATTTTATTTAAAGTGAAATTTAAAACATATATATATTATTTTTTTTGCTTATTGCACAGTGCATTGTTTACAAATTACAAAAACAAATTAACAAAATTACTAGAACTTCAACTAAAAATAAAATTTAAAATAAATAAATGAATAAATAAAATTCTAAATATTAACAAAAAAATTATATAAATATAATATAATTGTACTAAATTGGCTCTTCTTCCGTTGAATGCAAATAGAGATGCTTAGACAAATGTTCATGCTGCTTTCAGTCTTTTTGTGTTGTATGGTAGAAAGCAGCATGAGGGTGATTTAAATAATGAACAGTAAGTCTCGTCTCTGAATGTTGCTTGAAAAGCCTTGAGAAAGCTCAGACGTCTGTCCCATCGCTCTCTGTTCTCCCAGGAATGGATCTCCAGGACGTCTCGGCGCAGGTCACCAGCCCGTCAGGAGCCACCGAAGCGGCTGAGATGGTGGCGGTGGGAGATCACACCTACTGCGTGCGCTTCGTGCCTCACGAGATGGGCGTTCACACGGTGAGCGTGAAGTACCGCGGGCAGCACGTGCAGGGAAGCCCCTTCCAGTTCACCGTCGGCCCGCTGGGAGAAGGAGGAGCCGGTCAGGTGCGAGCAGGTGGGCCTGGTCTGGAGAAAGCCGAGATGGGGGTGCCAGGTAGGAACGCTGATTAGAAGCTATGGTGCTTTTAAGTTGTTGTTGTTTTAAGTACTTCCTGCAATTATTTATTTTTATTTTATTTTATTTTTATTTATTTTATTTATTTATTTATTTATTTATTTATTTTTAATTAATTATTTATTTATTATTATTTTTATTATTATTTTATTTTATTTTATAAATTTGTTTATTTTTATTTTTCATTAATTCTTACATTTATTCTAAGATTGTAGTTGAAGAAAAAAAAGTGGTAAAGTTTGGAAAATATTTTCTAACGGTGGTGTAACAGTTAGTTTATTTAGGTAATATTTCTTGTAATGCCTTTGCATAGATACATTACATAAATGTAAAATTAATTAGTGTTTTAATGTACAGTAATATTAGCATAAAATTGCAAAAAAAAAACTTTATTTTAATATTTTAATTAAATTTTTATTTTAGTTGAAAAAATGGAAAATATCTTTAAATGTCACTTTGAAAAAAAATTATTTGTTTATTATGTTCTTTACTCAAAATGTTATACATTTGGTAGTATTCGTTGTACTGCCTCTAATTTATTTTAATAAAATTCTACATTTGTTTTTATATTTTTTAATGTACAATAATTTTAAGTTAAAATGCAGAAAATATCTTTTTTATTTTACATTTTACATTTACATTTACATTTTCGTTTTAGATTAAAAAAAAAACTGAAAAATCTCTTCCATTTATTTTAATATTTTAATCTAATTTTAAATTTTAGTTAAAAAATTATTAATACAAAAATTAGTAAAAAAGTCATCTCAGGGTAAAAAAAGCTTTTTATGCTTTTTATTACACTATATTATTCACCATCATTTCCATAAAGAAATGTTAATTTAGTTACTTTCCAAATGGTGATATGTTAAATAAAATTATAAATTGTCTGTATGTTCGTATGCCTATATCATGTTGTACTTTTTGTAACTGAATTATACACTGATTTTCATTTTAATTTCAATCGTAAATATGTCACCTAGGCACCTTCTTAAGATATTACACATTATATAAATATTATAAAGTTATATTTTTATGGTAGTATTTATTGTTCTGCCTGTGATTAAATATTTAATTCATTTTAATGCTTTCATTTAATTTAGTAAAAACCTCCTTTAAACACACGTTCATCTCATTCCTGTGCTCGTGTAGCGGAGTTTAATGTGTGGACGCGTGAAGCCGGCGCCGGGGGTCTGTCCATCGCTCTTGAGGGTCCCAGTCGTGCAGAAATCAGCTTTGAGGAGAGAAAGGACGGATCCTGCGGCGTCTCTTATGTAGCTCAAGAACCTGGTATAAACACACACAAGCATCCGTCCTGTGCTCCGTCTGGAAAGCTGTTTATCCCGAGCAACTCTGTTTTGCAGGTGACTACGAAGTGTCTATAAAGTTCAACGACGAGCACATTCCTGACAGCCCTTACCTGGTTCCCGTTTACGCTCCTGTGGACGACGCTCGGCGACTCACTGTTACCAGTCTTCAGGTGAGACATGAGGAAACATCGACACAGACGCATGTCCACAGCTATTCAGTCCTCAGACTAGCCAACAGTGCAGTCAAATTAATAGCATTAAATAATATTTAAATATATTAGCATCAGTGCATCAGAATCATTTGAGTCAGTTCGGGAGTTCGTAGCGGGTTCGCAAATCATTTGAGTCAATTTGGGGATAGCGAATCAGTTGAGTCAGTTTGGGGATCGCGAATCATTTGAGTCAATTTGGGGATCGCGAATCATTTGAGTCAGTTCGGGAGTTCATAGTGGGTTCGCGAATCATTTGAATCAGTTCGGGAGTTCGTAGTGGGTTCGCGAATCATTTGAATCAGTTCGGGAGTTCGGAGCGGCTTTGCGGATCATTTGAATCAGTTTGGGGATTGCGAATCATTTAAGTCAGTTCGGGAGTTCATAGTGGGTTCACGAATCATTTGAGTCAGTTTGGGGATCGCAAATCATTTGAATCAATTCGAGAGTTCGTAGCGGGTTCGCGAATCATTTGAGTCAGTTCGGGAGTTATTAAAAATAACTTTGCACAATTTATTTATGTTCAGTAGTTCTTTCTAGCTCAAGCAAATCCACAAACTAATAAAAGGATTTATTATTAAGGGCGCGCTGTTGACTGCTGTATATAAAACCCCTTCAATATAGTTGTTGTTACCTCAGGGGATGAGGTGAGTCATCAAAAACAAAACAAAAAAACATAAGATAATTTATTTTAGCTATAATAGAGTACCGGCACCTCTTTTGGGCCACTTAAAGCACTGATTAGCATGGAAGTTTGTAGTTTGTAGACAAATTACAAATAAATTTTTCAAGCTTTTTCAACTGAATAAAACATCACCAAGGCTGCATTTATTTAATTAAAAATACAGTAAAATTTTGAAATATTATTACAATTTAAAACAGCTGGTTTCTATATCAGTATATTGTAAATTGTAATTTATTTCTGTGATCTAAAGTTGTATTTTCAGCATCATTCCTCCAGTCTTCAGTGTCACATATTATCAGTGTTCAGAACAGATTTTACACTACTTGGTGTGTATATATAAGCAGCTTTCTCTGGTGATGGTGTCTGTGAATAGCTGGTGGACATCAGTCGTCTTTGTGTGGTGTTCTGGTGTTTCTCTTGTGTTTCATTTAAAGGCTTGTAACAGAACCAGCTCTTGTAAAGCTCACAGTAGAATCAGTTAAAGCAGAGAGAGGAAACAACACCGACCGCTAGAAACCTCCATCCAACCCTTACCATCATTCTCTGTAGTTTAGCAAACCCTGTAGATGGTCTCTTGTCAAATGTTGGCGTCTCTCTCAGCTTTAGCTGATCTTAGGTGAGCTCAGGTGAGAGATCAACATCTGAATGTGTGATGTTTTATATTTGTGACCCTGGACCACAATTTTTTCAAAATATAGATATATACATCAACTGAAAGCTGAATAAATCAGCTTTCCATTGATGTGTGGTTTATTAGGATCGAACAATATTTGGCAGAGATACAACTATTTGAAAATCTGGAATCTGAGGGCAAAAAAAAAAAAAAACATTTTTAAAGTTGTCCAAATTAAGTCCTTAGCAATGCATATTACTAATCAAACATTACATTTTGATATATTTATGGGAACTTTAAAAAATATCTTCATGGAACATGATCTTTACTTAATATCCTAATGATTTTTGGCATAAAAGAAAAATCTATAATTTTGACCACATACAATGTATTTTAGGCTATTGCTACAAATACACTCCAGAGACTTCAGACTGCTTTTGTGCCAGGTCACAAATACTTAGCTTTTTATTACTTTTATTAAAAAATAAGTAATTTATTCATTATTATTTTATGATTATGCCATTTGATGCACTTTATAAACATTTAAAACCATATAATTCAATAAATTTGAATTCATTAATTAAAAATATATGCATTGTATCCGTAAATATACTGTTTGGGGTCCTAAGATTTATTTCATTTATTTATTTATTTTTAAGAGATGAATACTTTTATTTAGCAAGGATGCATTAAATTGATCAGAAGAGACAGTAAAGATATTTCTGTTGTTACAAAAGATTTTCTGTTTTGAATTAATGCTGCTCCTTTGAGCTTTCTGTTCATCCAAGAATCCTGAAAAACAAAAATACCAGTTTTCACAAAAATACGAATACGTAATACGAAAACACTGTTTTCAAATTGACGATAATCAGAAATGTTCTCGGCAATCACATATCAGAATGATTTCTGAAGATCACTGAAGACTGAAAATTCAGCTGTGATCACAGAAATAAATAACATTTTACTGTATGTTCACACAGAAAACAGTTGAATACTATTTCACAATTTTTACTGATTTTTCTGATCAAATAAATGCAGCTTTAGTGAGCAGAAGATCCTTTTTACCGACCCCAAACTTATAAAGGGTAGTGTATCAAGGGTAGAGCATCAGCAATCCTTCCCAGAATGCACTGGTGTGTGTGTGAGAGATGTTCTAAGCTGTGGGTTCACTGATGTAGGAGTCGGGTCTGAAGGTGAATCAGCCGGCATCATTCGCAGTGCGTCTGAACGGAGCAAAAGGTCACGTGGATGCTAAAGTTCACAGTCCGTCCGGAGCCCTGGAGGAGTGTGTGGTGTCTGAACTAGAGCAAGGTCAGAGGATCAGGATGATGAGATTAAATCATTTTCTGTTTTAATAACCAGCGAGAATAAATTCCTTTCACTTTTAGTTATCATGAAAGCACATTCACAGCCCAGTTCACTTTCATAAAATGATGCATTTCACTCAGAGTTGTGTGTGTTAAATTCAGAGTGAAATCAGATTCACAACCCATTTATATTTATTACAAGCATCTCGTCACCAAAAATCCTGTTTTTGACTGTGTGACAATTAGCACAAAAATCGAAATATTAAATAAACTTAAATATATTAAATGTAAACTCAAATATTAACTTCTGTAATAAAAATGTTATAAAAAATTGAATAAAGTTAAATACATAAAACATATACACTTAAATATACAAAATGTTTAATGTGTTAATTTAAATATTATATGTATAAATGTAAATATATTGAATATATATATTTTTAATAATCTGGATTGTATTTTGTATTTCATACTAATGTTTATTAACATGCATTGTCCCTGTTAAATAAATAAATGTATGGAAAATATTTAATATATAAACTTAGGAAAACATTAAATATTTTACACATTTCGATATCGATTTAAATATTACATATAAACTAAAATATTTAAGTTCAATAACTTAAATATAGAAAATACTTAATATATAAGATTAAATATAAATTTTAATTAAAATTTCAAACTTCAGTATTTACAAGTTTAAATATTTAATGTATAAACTTAAATATGAAAACATTAAATATTAACTATATGAACTAAAATATAGAAAATGGTAAATGCATAAACCTCAGTATTTTTAAATACTGAATATATAAACTATAAAATTTATAAAGTTCAGTATTGCAAATAATAAACATATAGAAAATGTATAGAACATTTTGACTATATAAAGTTCATTATTGAAAATGTTAAATATATAAAATATTAAATGCATAAACCTATTAAATATATAAAGGTATATAATGTTCAATAATGAAAATATTAAATATCAAAACTCAAATATAGAAAATTTTAAATGTATATTAACTTAAATATTTAATATATAAACTTTGCTATAAATTTTTTTTATATAATACATACACTTAAATGTAGAAAATGTGCATAATATGATGTCCTTGATTGACGTTATTTATGTCATATATGTTATCTTTTTGCTCTCTGGTTAATTTGCATTTTGTTTTCCAGACAAGTACGCCATCCGTTTCATCCCACGAGAAAACGGCATCCACATGATTGACGTGAAGTTTAACGGGACGCACATCCCAGGTAGTCCGTTCCAGGTCCGTGTGGGAGAACCGGGACAGAGCGGCGATGCTGGCCTCGTCACCGCTTACGGTCCCGGGCTGGAAAGAGGAAGCACAGGTGACACTCAGTACTCTCTGGCACAGGGCTAGAAACAACTATGCTAAAATAAAAGCCTACGCACGGTTTTCCCGTCCGCTGTCAATCTGTGTTTTCCACACTATGAATATTAATCTCTGCATGTTTCCTTTGACTTGGCATGTGGAGAGGAAGTGGCTCACGCTGAACACACTTATTGTTTCAGCAAAATGATTTAAACAGAAGGATCTTGGATTACCTAAGCTCTTTCTCATGGATCAGATCCAGAACAAATGTATGTCTTCATGCTAACTTGTCCAGTTGAAGAAAAAGAGTAAAGCTCATGGAGGCATGCATTAATACGGTTCCTTGAAATGTATTTCAGCTGCATAAAACTAGAGCAAAAAGCCAGAGGGTTGACTTGGAGGCAAGAATAAATGAGGTTTTATGATGAAAAGTGTCAGAATAGCTGCTTGTGTCTGATAGTGAGTCGACTGATCGCTGTTTATCATTCACAGACTGTGTTCACAATAAAATACACACACTTTAATCCATCATGCATGATACTGTATATATAAAGCAACTATAAATATTTCCCATTTCTATATTAGTAGCAAAATACTGTAGACTCTCACATCATGCCCTCATTATGTTGCATGCATAATTCATTATATTATATTAATATTATCAGAATAAATTTTAATCAGTTTATATACAATTAAATTATATAAATTAAAAGTACCTTTATATTTATAAATTTTACCTGATATTTAATTCATATATTATATTATTAAATAATCAAATAAATTATTTATATATTATTAAATAATATAAATTAATACATTTATATTTATAAATTTGATTTCATGTTTAATTAATTTATATTCAATGATTAAAAACTATAAATAACTGTATATATTTATATATAATTTAATCATCTTAATTAATAATACATTCATGTTAATAAATTCGACCTCATTTATTAGGTTACATTATAATTAAAATACTGTTTATATTTAATTTAATAATATCAATTAATAAAGCATTTTTATTGATTAATTTAATCACGTAGTTTCTTGTATAACTTCAAGTTCAAATGTTTTGCATTAAAATCCAGTTTTTTTTTTGTTTTTTTTTAATGTAAGCTTAATACTTGATCGAACTTTCAATTATTTATTTATGGCCTGAAAATAAATCAATGTTTTTTTTTTTTATGGTATCACTTTGTTATTCACTATGCAATTTGGCAAATGCAGTAGGATGTTTAGTTTCCATGCATAAAGCCTACTGCATACTATAGAAAGTAGAAAAGGATGGTAGCATGATATTCTCACGATGATGCAAACACTGATGGCTGACAGGAAACAGGAAGTGAGAATATTGTAGTCATGAAACAGTTATTCATACTTTCATTCTCGCACTCCCGTCTAATTGACTCTCACGTCTCGTCTGACAGGTAACCAGGCCGAGTTTACCATCAATAACACCAAAGCAGGAGGGGGATCTCTGGCCGTCACCATCGAGGGCCCGTCGAAGGTCAAGATGGAGTGTCAGGAGTGTCCCGAAGGCTTTAAAGTGCACTACACACCAATGGCCCCTGGGAACTACGTCATCACTATCAAATACGGTGGCCCTAACCACATCAGCGGAAGCCCGTTTAAAGCCCGAGTCACAGGTGAGCAGAAGCGGACCGGTCTGAACTGAAGTGGTGTTGTTGGGTGCTGATGGACTGAGATGGGTTTGTGTGGTGTTCAGGGCCACGGCTGGTGAACGTGACGAACGCCAGTGAGATGTCCACTCTGACGGTGGATCCGGTGAACCGGGCGAGGAGCACGTCTCCCAGAGCCGCTTCTGACGCCAGTAAGGTTCTCAGTCGAGGTCCTGGTCTCAGCAAGGCCTTCGTGGGCCAGAAAGCGTCTTTCTCTGTGGACTGCAGTAAAGCAGGTGAGAGCTCGGGTTATTCAGGACAACTTGAGCATGAGCGAGATGACCTATAAAAGTGGATTAAATTATGAAAGTTTATTACAAATGCGTACGCATTCAACAAAAAGCTGATGCACTTTACATTCTGTCCTAAGCTCCTACAAATCCTAATCAAGTGTATTCATATACTTCAGCATACTTAAGACCAAAGGTTCATTTATTATATGTGACCCTGGACCACAAATCCAGTCTTAAGTGTCATTTGTTATGATCTGACAATATTTGGCCGAGATACAACTATTTGAACATCTGGAATCTGAGGGTGCAAACAAATCAAAACATTGAGAAAATCACTTTAAAGTTGTCCAAATGAATTCTTAGCAATACATAATACTAATCAAAAATTAAGTTTTGATGTATTTATGGTGGGATATTTACAAAATATCTTCATGGAACATGATCTTTACTTAATATCCTAATGATTTTTGGCTTAAAAGAAAAATCTATTATTTTGACCCATGTAATGTATTTTTGGGTATTGTTATAAATACACCCCAGAGACTTAAAACTGCTTTTGTGACCCAGAGTCACATATATTTCATAGTTTTACATAAATAGCATACAGAAGATACAGTTTGGAAAATGGATAAATGATGAGTCATTTTATTAAACTGCGCTATATAATAATACATTATTATTAATAATAATAAGAAGAAGAAGAACAAGAGTAAATGTATTATTATTTTTGATTTTATATACATTTATATAAATCATTAATTTCACTGATTCTGGGAATAAAGGACAAAACATGTTTTAAAACAGGTTTTGACTTAAAACCTGTTTATATATACACACACATATATATATATATATAAAAAAACATATGTTCTTTGAGAATGTAGATATATTATCATGTAGTTATATTCATGAATCCATACTTAACACATAACATACGATCATAAGAATGATTAATTGGTTGATTGATTAACCCTCTATTATGGCAATATTGCCAGAGCAGCATGTTATACTGGGCATACTTGTGTTTACCATTTGTTGTCTACTGTATCCTTGTATTTGTGTTTGTTTCCAGGGAAGAACATGCTGCTGGTTGGCGTTCACGGTCCTCTGACGCCCTGCGAGGAGATCCTGGTCAAACACACGGGAAACATGCAGTACAACGTCAGCTACATCTTAAAGGAGCGGGGCAGCTACATTCTGGCTGTGAAGTGGGGTGATGAGCACATCCCAGGCTCCCCCTTCCAAGTCACCGTCCCATAATCCCCCTGGTGTTAATCAGAAACACTCCTGACGGAGAAAAAGACACTGTACAATAACAACTAGAAGACCTTCCTCATTCTGTTGAACTTTGCACTTGATCAGGTTTTTGACTGGAATGTGACGCATTGTGACAGTAATGTTGACGGCATGTTGCATGAATTGTATTACTTCCATGATTTAGTTCAGCATTGCGAGTCTAAAGATGAGTGTTGAATAGTTAAAAGACGGTGTATGAACAAACCAGTCAGGCTTTCACACCCAGTCACTCTTTACTACTGATATTGACTCTAATCGCTCGTCTCTTTCTAACAATACTCACACTTTTAATGCACATTTTATAACTTTCCATGTCTATGTTTGATTCTCGCTGCATGTACGGAAGTGACATTCATTCGCTCATAAATCAAAGTTTCATGCATCACTTCAAATCAAGCGAAGTGCATTCATTGAGTGTATTTATCTTAACGGGTTTCACTGCTACACATTGAATCGTTTTCATGAGAATGACCGTATGTATCAAGATTTTAGACTCCAGAGAAGTCACAGTAAGAGATTTATGCAGTTATTTCACATTCTTTGTCTTAATTCTACTAGTTTTGATACTCCAGTGGTGTGAAGTATTTTGTGTTTTAAGGGCAAGAGGGGACTTTTAATTGTATTTTGTATTTAACCATTGGTGCCTTATTGTGAAACCTTTGAATAGATTCGATGTAAATTTTGCTTATTAAAACTGACTGGAATAAAGAATTCAAGATTTAAGACGCTGGAGCCTCAATATTTATCACGAGTTTTCTTTAACAACATTCTCTGAGGGGGAGTAAATGACCATATGTCTTTTATTAGTGAACTGTTCCTTTAATTGAGGAACTCTGTTCTGTTTAGAATTCCAGTAGCTGAAGGTGCCACCTTGATTGAGAATGTTCCGTTGTTACCGTAGAAACGACCCTGGATTACAGATAAACATTCCTATTTGTAGCCCATTATTTAATGATTTCCTTTGCGTTGTATTGGCAGGACGAAGTCAATGTGAGTTAGTTAGCTAGTCATTTAGATGATTAACTTTCATTGTTGATAATAGGAAAAAATCATTTTCAGAAATGTTCTGCTGCCACCTTCAGGACAAATCTGAGAATTGCAAAACCCGCTTAAAGGGTTAATTCAGCCAAAACGATTTACATTGTGTATATCAACGATTATAATTGTTTATATAAATAAAGTTTCATATTCCCTGAAAGAAAAAAATAAATGGAATGGCAAAAATATATAAATATTTGATGAATTTTAATTTTCATTGTCAAGGCAACATTTCTATTTTTCTGAACTTAAAATAAAACCGTTAACAAATGATAATAATAAAAAATAGTTTGTAACGTCTTAACTGCCACTTTTGACAATTTAATGCATCCTTTCTGAATAAAAATATTAATTTCTTTCATAAGAATAAATCTCACCGACCCAAACCTTTGAATGGGAGTTTATATAAAAACAAATATTTTTAATAGGATTATTATAAAATTGCTGGATGAAATGTCAAACACTAAACTGGCTTGGTTTCTTCAGGTGACTATGAGATTGACTGTAAAACTGTAAAAGATCTGGGATTGTAAGAAACATTTTCTATGCTAGGAATGGCACTTTTAATATTCACACAGTAACTGATCAACTCTGATGAAACACCAGTGCATGTTTTCTTCACCCCACTGAACTTGAACAGACGGTATTCACCTTAAATCTAATACTCTGTGTCATTTACTTGAGTGAAATGTTTATTAAAATGAAATCAGAAAAGTATACATGCAAATGTCAATGTGAAGCACTTATACATGTGTTGTGATTTATTAATGGAGAAATGTAGATGGATTACACTGGCAATGTCTTGCAAAGTCTCACAGAAACTGGTAAATCAACACTACAGACCGCTGGCTCATAATTAACAAGTAAAGCACTGAACACTTGATTTCTGCATTAAAGATTATGTTAGAACTCGTTTATTTTCCTATAAGCTGTTTCTCATTCTCATCTGTAGGATTAATGAAGCAGGCGAGCAGTAAAAGTGTAAATGGAGAAGATTATTATCGTTTCCTCTGTGCTTGATTGACTGTGATGCAGAGCGGGAAATGATCACTCACTGCCAGAGCCTGTGGAACACACACACAGCTGTTAGTGTTTCCTTCACTGACCGGGGCAAGTTGTCACAGATTACACATAATCAATGTTATGTCAGGCTTATGTATAGTAAACTTTTAAGTAAAAAAACTATATGTATTGAGAGTAATTAACACAGGAGAAAACATACAGTTGACTGAACATACACTAATTATTGTAGTGCATGTTTGACACTGATGTGTGAATAAAAGATATAAAAAAATATATAAATACATATTATATAACATTTGCATTTAACAACTTTAAGTGATTTATGAAAAGGCACAATATGGCCGATTGAGGTTAAACTAGGTGTTTGAAATAAACACACAACTACTGCAAGGAAAAAAAAGCATTACTGAGATATATAACCTGTGACAACTTGCCCCGGTCTCCCTTAATCTTGTCATTTGTCAATTCTGTTTAAACTTTTTTCATCTAGGGAGCATCGGAGCTCAGATATTTATGTTTTGTTACTTTTGACACAAACATACAAAATCGTTCAAAAGTTTGGGGTCAGTAAAATTTTATTTTAGGGAAATTAAATGTATATATTTATTAAGCAAGGATTATTTAAATTGATCAAAGTTGGCTTTCAAGACATTTTTTATGTTACAAATGATTTCTATTTATATTAAATGACAGATGCTTCCACAAATATATTAATCAGGTGTTGATAATAATCAGCAATGTTCCTTGAGCATCAAACCAGTATATTAGAATGATTTCTGAAGATCATGTGACACTCAAGACTGGAGTAATGATGCTGAATATTCAGCTTTGATCACAGATATAAATTACATTTTTAAAATGTATCCAAATAGAAAACCGCTATTTTAAATTGAAAAAATATTTTACAATTTACTGTATTTTTGCTTATACAAATGCAGCCTTGGTGAGCAGAAAATACTTATTTTAAATGCATTACAAAACCTTTACAGACCCCAAACAGTAAAGTAGATTAGAATCTCATGAGATCATATTTACCTCCTGCTCAGTGAGGCCAAATTCCTCTTTAAAGTTGAACACCTCCACTGATTCAGGATTCACAGCCTCAGTCATCTTCTCTCCACGGAGGACGACCCTGCAGCACAAGAAAATGGGAATGTGTTGGTCATCACATGATGTTAACTGAGACGTTAGGGGACAACTACCTGTCATAAGCACATTTGGTAGATGTCTTCACTGAGGTGTCCAGCTGGTCGCCCGTCAGCCACACAAACTCAGTTTCAGAGCGCAGACGGATGTTCACCCACTGCCTCTTTGGAACGTAACCGCAGGCGGCGTTGAAATCCCCCATGATGATGAAGTTCTGACAAAATTAGACAAGATGAAAACTTGAGCAAGGAAACAGGAACTTAGAGGAAACCAGAGATGCTTTGAGAGTGAAACCAGGTGTGCAGAAGACCAAGAAGAAGGAGGAATTTGTTTGGCTGGTGTGCTAAGAAGACTAATGTGTTGCTATACTATTATACAGTAGGCTTTGTGAAATACTGAATATTATGTAACTCAGTATGACAGACCCAGCTACAAAACCAGAGGTGGGTAGTAACGAGTTACATTTACTTCGTTACATTTACTTGAGTAATTTTTCGGGGTAACGAATACTTTTCGGAGTATATTTAAAGATGGGTACTTTATACTCTTACTTGAGTACATTTTTTGGGAAAAATCTGTACTTTTACTTCGTTACTGTGGGCGACGCCCCTCTCGTTACTTTATCTTAATGCAATAAATGCTTCAGTTTATTCCAAACGCGCCGTCTACTTTTCTCTGGACAATGAGCGATGCCCATTCGCGAATGATTCATTCTTTTGAGTCAACTCTGTTCAAAGGCTTGATCAAACCAGTCGGCAAACGAGTGAATTGGTTCATGAATCAGTTTGAATGAGTCGTTCAGTTCCATGCTGCACGCGCTGAGTGTCTGAAGTGGTTCACTCAGAGTTGTAACGTTTAAGAATATTAGCAGCGTTGAAAACGTTGCTATGGAACTGCACTGAATGAAAGCTAATCTGCAAAGGCTATTATTTGCTTGCGGTGGATATCCTTATTAGATGAACGCGTGTGCGGTCTACTGTTTAACAGGTAATAACTTGGGCTACATTCGATTACAGTACACGATAGCACTGTGACATTAGTTTGTTGTACGTGTGTGGCTTATAACAGGTTGAATGCAGCTTCCAAAAGACAAAGAATAGCCGATTAAGATTTTATTAATTTTAATACAATCACACCAGTGCGAGTACGTTCAGCAAGTCATATCATCAGCTGCTAAATTCAGATCTGTGATCGCTTGCTGGCGCTGAGCCAGAGACAGACGCGTTTTTACAGCGCTGCGCATTAACCAATCACACACGGTTCTGTTGAGCTTTTGACTGCAATGGCCAATCAGAGGTGTTCCGATGAGTCATCGCTGAAATGCCGGTGCTTCCTTCACTCGCTCACTTACTGAATACCTCTTTCTGCCGAATTCTCTCGTCAGAAACAACAAAGTGCAGATGTGTGTACGAATCTATAATTAAGATATTGATTTCACAGTGTTAACAGTTT
This sequence comes from Carassius auratus, assembly GCF_003368295.1. Classification (NCBI taxonomy): domain Eukaryota; kingdom Metazoa; phylum Chordata; class Actinopteri; order Cypriniformes; family Cyprinidae; genus Carassius; species Carassius auratus. The sequence continues at coordinate 16,538,551 of NC_039278.1, read as the reverse complement.
CAGTGATTTTAATGGTAGTTTCTGAGAGTGAATGAAATCTAGACTGTCAGTGAAAATTATGTTTAATAATGTAAATGTTATTTGCTCTCTTTCTGAACAATGAAAGATTAGTAGCAATATTTATATCACATTAACTTTCAATGTTAAATTCACATTTAAAATAAAGTCAGTCGTATTAAAAATATGTTATGGCATGATACCTATATTTGTTACTTAAATAAACAGACAGGGTTTTATAATAAATTACATAAATTGGATTAAAGGCTGATGAAATATATACATTTATACACACACACATACATTACTTACATTTTTTGTCTATATATCTTTATAAAAAAAGGCTCCGTATATATGACCCAAAGTAACTAGTAACTAACTACTTGAGTAGATTTTTTATCCGATACTCTTTTACTCTTACTCAAGTAACTATTCAAGACTAGTACTTTTACTTTTACTTGAGTAAATATTTCTAGAATTACTTTTACTTTTACTTGAGTAAAGTTTTTGGGTACTCTACCCACCTCTGTACAAAACTGAACGTTCTCAGAAGGTTCTGGAAAAGTTATGAGCAAATATTATTTTAGTGACATTAATGAAACGTTTGTTCAGAGTTATCTGGTCTTTAATAATGTTAATAGTACAAAACATTATTTATACATCATTCACGGAACGTTTCAGTTGAAATGTGTATCTGTTTCTTTTTTAATGTTATTACTTGTTTCAGAATGTTCAGAGAACATTTAAATGTAACAATGTTTACAAAAATGATCAAATGGAATGTTCCTTTGACCGCGAAAAATCATTTTTAAAACTAGACGTTTGGAACGTTCAGATAACATTAGGAAATGACGTTTCTGTTTCTAATCGAGTTGGGAGTCTGAGAGAGAAAGGCTTCGCTCACGTCTGAAGGCCACAGCTGAGAAACATTCTGATAAACGTCGAAGAGTTCGTCGATTTCTCTCACAGCCGCTTCAGGAGCCGTGTGAATAGGAATGATGACGAAGTCCGTGACTTCTAGTGAGACAGATGAAAACATGTTTGGCATCATTTCATCATCGGTGTGGAGGTCATAGGTTCACCTTTCACGTCTCACCCGTTTTTGGAGACGAAAACCACACGACGAACGGTTCTCGAGCAAAAGCGTCTTCATCTCCGGTTTGAGCGTCTGGATACTGATAGACGGATTTCACAGACAACATCTTCTGCCTGTTATGATCAGAAATGAATTATTATTATAACCTGATTTCTTTTTTTACCCTTGGTAGATGCATATGGAAACCCGGTCTCTGCTGGCCATTTATCGCTTTCTATTGGTGGCTTGATGGAATATATGGCCACTACAGAAAACAATTAAACAATTTCTTAATGGTTGATAGATGGTTTGTAATGGTATTTTTGTGGAAACCATTATAATTTCTGTGATGGTTTACTATTGTTTTTCTCAGCAGGGAAGTCCCTATACCAATATCTAGCAACTAGCAATAGTTTTAGACAAACTATTAAATGTCTGCTGTGCGGCTGCACCTTTGGTAAACCAACATACATTTCTGTTTTCTGCTGCAGTAAAACCTAGAAACCCCCCCAATTTTCTTTTCCCACAGGAAATTTTAGATAACATTAACACTAAATGTAAAAAAAGCATCAATCCACATGCATTGTGCATCTAAAGAAACATATATGAACCTATTCTTGCATGCTGCTATAACATTAATAATGATTTAATATTTGTTGATAAATTACACATACCTGTAAATGAAGGCATATTGCTCCTTGTATGACTTTCTCCCGAGTCTCTCACTAATGACGGAGCTAAATTGATTTGCTCGTGTCCTGGACCTGCTGTGGAGACATTTTGCAAAGATTTAGTATTTTGTTTGTCATTTTACAATATTCATTGAGACTTTATTCAGAGCACCTGTTCAGGTGAGTCATGAGTTGATTAAACACTTTTCCTTTTGCATCTTTGATCTCCAGGACAAGCATGAGGTCACAGCTACTGATGCTCTGCAGTGTGACAATGTGAATTAATTCATTTCATCACTGTTTGTTTATGCCGTGAAAATCACATCACAATGTAAGTATCATTCACATGTCCAGTCACCAGAATCTGAACATTTTGTACCTTGGCAGATCTGAGCAATTAATGAGACGACAAAACGTCTTGTTCCTCTTATAATGACATGCAATGATGTTTAGAAACATAATATTATCTGGTTTGTTATGTAAAGACATTTTCTTCCTTTACACAGTAAGTCAGTGGTTTAGAGAGTGGAACTGCAGCCAAGTCTTGTATTGGTGAGCGTTTTTCCATAAAACCATACGAAGTTCATTATACATTCAAACATGAATAAAACACAATACAATTTAAAGTAGTGAATTATGAAATATACATTCAAATAGCATCCAAGCGTTTTGAATTTTGCATTAATTATTAAATAGAATGCAGTATTAAACATGGGACGCTCACCTTGACTATAATGTCCAGCACATCTGGTTTGGAGATTTTGCTCTCTCCGAATGACTTTATGTTGAAGGAGCAGATCTTGAGAGCCGCAGCTCCTCCGAGGTTCAGCAGCAGGATCAGAACGCTCAGCATCACTGCCAGCTGGAATAAGAGGTAAATCTGTGGACTTCCTTCAATTAATACTGTAACCAAACACTTCCTGATTTCTTCTGATGGCCACATGTTTTTCTGCATTTTGCCGCAATGAGGAAAGAGTAGATTCCTGTTTTCAGATGTATTTGAAACTGTCTTACAGATTAAGACTGTTCTTCTTTCTTGTGTATGTGGACTTAATTGATCAAATTTATTGTACATTTTCAATTATTTCTTAAATTAAAAAAACATTCAAAAGCTTTTTCACCTGAATAATTACACAACATTTAATCCCTGTTGATTAAAAAAAATAAAAAAATATATATATATATTAGGCAAAAAATTATTTTTTTTACCTATATTTTTAAAAATCCGCTTTCGAACATGTGGGCATTTAAAGGGGAATACACAGTGCTTTAATTGGGCCTGTATGGTACCACCACTTCCAAATATAGCTCTTGAGCAAAGTGCCACCTCTCAGTGTGCCCAGAACATGCTTTTAGCATACCGGTACATTCATTTGGACATCTGTTTTAATAGAGGTCTTAATCCTTTGCCTGCGCTGCCGCTTTTCAGAGCGCCCTTCACAATGCACGCTTCCTAATTCTTCCTAGTTCGGAGTATGGAGCGTGAATCATTTGAGTCAGTTCGGGAGTTCAGAGCAGCTTCGCGGATCATTTGAATCAGTTCGAGAAATCAGAGCGGGTTCGCGAATCATTTGAGTCAGGTCGGGAGTTCGGAGCGGGTTCTCGAATCATTTGATCCAGTTTGGGGATAGCAAATAATTTGAGTCAGTTTAGGAGTTCGGAGCAGCTGCGGATCATTTGAATCAATTCGAGAGTTCGTAGCGGGTTCGCGAATCATTTGAGTCAGTTTGGTGATCACGAATCATTTGAGTCAGTTCGGGAGTTCGTAGCGAGTTCGCGAATCATTTGAGTCAGTTCGGGAGTTCAAAGCGGGTTCGCGAATCATTTGAATCAGTTTGGGGATCTCGACTCATTTGAATCAGTTCGGGAGTTCGTAGCGGGTTCGCGAATCATTTGAGTCAGTTTGGGAGTTTGAATGCAGTAATGCAGTAGCTCTTTCTAAGGGTATTTTTTCAAAATTCTTTTGCACATTTTATTTATGTTCAGTAGTTCTTTCTAGCTCAAGCAAATCCACAAACTAATAAAAGGATTTATATGTTGACTGCTGTATATACCTCGGGGGATGAGGGGAGTCATAAAAAAAAAAAAAACGGAAAGGAAAAAAAATAGCCTATAATAGAGTACCGGCACCTCTTTTGGGCCACTTAAAGCACTGGGAATACATCACAGAAATTATTTAAATTGTAATTTAAGTAGCCCGATTTCACAATGGAAATAACACAGAAATGGTTGCTGTCACTTTAAGAAAAGTACCAGATGCCGTTGCAAGCACAGCTGCGATGGCCGAGTGGTTAAGGCGTTGGACTTGAAATCCAATGGGGTCTCCCCGCGCAGGTTCGAACCCTGCTCGCAGCGACGGATCAAATCTTTAGTCAGAGCAGGATTTTACATTTACATTTATTCATTTAGCAGAGGCATTACAAATATTATTAATAAGATAGACAAAGTTGAGAAAAAAAATCTAAAACGTTTTGACAAGACAGATTTGCTTCTGTTACTTTTATTTTTTTATTCTATCTGTTTTCTTTTTATTTATTATATTATTTAAAATCCCATCCTACGTGTAGTGTGTTAACCTAACTGAGACTTGTTATATCACTTATATATCATTGCTCTTTTTGTTGTTTTTGATCGCTTCCACTGTCTTCATCTGTAAGTCGCTTTGGATAAAAGCGTCTGCTAAATGAATAAATGTAAATGTAATGTAATGTACTTTATAAAAATTAAGTCAAATTAGCATTTATGTTAGAGCTGAATTGAGGAATGAAAATGCAGGATCTACCTGAAGAAGAAAAATAAATAAATAAAATAAAGTAATTATAATAAAATCATACACATATAAACAACTAAACAATAGTTCAAATTATCTTCCTTAGGCAAAAAAATAAATAAAATAAATAAGGACTACACTGGAGGAACTAAACAAATAAAAAAAAGAAAAAAAAATTTAGCTTGCAAAATATAAAAAATAACGACATACTCAACCGCTTTGGCTGAAAATTGCCTTTATGTGTTCTTGTCAGGTGATACATGTAACATTTCTCATCGCTCATCATGATGGACCAATCACAGCCGTTGCATTTCTTAGATAAGACCTGCTGGTCGATTCGAATTTTTATATCAGACATAAAACTGTTAAACTAATAATTTATGTAATTATATTTATAATTCTACAAATCTGTGCAATAGACAAGTAATTGTAAATGTGAATGTGTTTCAGTGTGGGATTTAGCTGTGTGAGGCGCCACGCTGCACCTGACAGATGTTCGCTGACAATTCCTGTCGACGGTTTATTATTTCTCTCTTCCCCTTTAAATCGTCAACTTCCCTGTTAACGGCACAGTGAGCGCGCAGCAGGGAACGCGCGCGCTCCTCCGCCGCGGATCAAAGGGTGACATGACTCGGCTTTGATCGCTCTTCTTCACGATACATTCATACATTCCACAGACATTTAAAGGTATGCTAACTAATAACAGATACATTTAAACATCATTTGCATGGAATCTTGCGATCAAACGCGTTTTATTATGCAGGTTATTCAAGCTCAGATCTTTGGTCACATGACAAAATGACAGCTCTGATGTTACAATGTTACATTTAGTTACCAGTTTAACATTATATAATTGCGACAATGTGTCAATGTATCAAGTGAGGTCTGCGTGTCATTAATTCCATGCTTGTAGTAAAAATGAAAGTGTATCACATGTTCTAAATACTGAATATTGTTTTACATGTATTTCCTTGTGTTTGCATGCTCTAAATTGATATGTTTATTGATTAATTCATTCTAGAGAAATGTTAAGATCTATGAATGAGGACAAAACTCACAAATAATCTAGATTATGTATTTATTTAAATTAAATCTAATGTTATGCAATACATTATTTAAAAATATAATTATATTACATGTATATCCTATGTTTATGCTTTACCTAATAAATCACCAGATATATATACTTTTATTTGCTGGTCACTGCTGTATATGCACAAACACATTTATATTTTTCTTGCTTAAAAATATCTTGCAGACATGGTTAGATAATATAATCTGTTCTGCTATATTAAAGGCTTTCTGACAAGAGGTCATGTTCACAAAGCAGATTTATGTGACTTTTCACTGCTGTGTTGTGGAACAGGATGGATTTGGACGTGGTGAACATGTTCATCATAGCCGGAGGGACGCTGGCGATCCCCATCCTGGCTTTTGTTGCCTCCTTCCTGCTCTGGCCTGCAGCTCTCATTAAAGTTTATCACTGGTAAGTGCTCTCTAAATGCTTAAATTGAATTTCTCCATGTCCTCAGAGTTCATTCGTCCAAGTAAAAGCATGTGCATTGCTCAGTATAGAGAAATTTCAGCATTTCAACACTTGATGCTGCCGTTAAACAAGCAAAAATCACACTTTAATTTTAAAAGCCTTATCGTTGCAATCAGTGACAGTTACACAGATCACACGGACCACACGGACCACAGAAGAAGATAAAGATGAACAAGTCTTTTTTGTGCTATTAGCAATTCCAAACACATCAGATATATGAAAAGGCACAACTATAATGTAACAGTTGTTGTCAGGGTCTTGTTGCAGTTGTTGTTATTTTCTCACTTAGTATTTTTGTTTAATTTTTGTTTAATTTGACTATGGTGTTTTTTATTGATATTTTTAAATTATTTTTTATTTTTATATTTTAAATTTTTATTTAAATTTTAGTTGATGTGTTACTAATTTAGTTTTGTGTTTTTGCCATTTTTATTATACTTTTTTTTTAATATGTCAATTTGTTTTTTATTGTTAATTTTTATTTCCATTTTTGTTATTTTAGTACTTTTTTAAATGTTGAGAATTGTTTATTTTTATAAAAAAAAATAATAATAAAATATATATATATATATATATATATATAGTTTTACTTTATTTAACTATAATATTCCTTATAAAAAATATTTAATATTTTGTATTTTTATATTTACCATTTTCATTTTAGTTAACTTTTTTATAAATATATCTGTTTAATTTTTTTATACATTTTTTATTTGTTTTAAACAAACTCACTTAATTTTGATACATTAAAAAAAAAAGTAACAACTTAAAAGTAATTTTGCTTCTCAAGTAAATCTATCTTGATTAAAGTGTCTATATTTGTACTGGAAAATCTAAATACAATCTTTTTTTTGAAGTGTGTTTTCTTGCTAATCTCTCAAGCATCATGGCTGCTTTTTCAGGTTGAGATTATTTTATCTGATGACGGTGATAAGTGCTGGTTGTCTAACCGACTTCTTTTGTCTTCATGCCACTAAACTAGGTGAAGGGTTAGTCACTGCAAAGAGCTCACATTCCATGTCACAATACATATTTACAGCATGCCATTAGTTCATATAGCTGTAGTTTTTAATAATGTATTCAGGAAGCTAAATGTGTATGTGTGCATTAGCCTGGTACATGCAGTTCTGCATTAGGTGCTGATGTCAGCCGAATCTTATGCAAGCTGCCCAGTAGACTTTGGTTCTCGTAATATCTGGGAGGCAAACTTTGCTCTACATGACACAGTCATCAGAACCGCTGTTTGCCTGTGGGCTTAAAAGACTGACTGACTCCTTCAATGTCTCTTCTGGAGTGTTTATGAACTCGTGCAAGCGTTTTATGACACTGTTTGCCATCTCAAGCATCAATTTCTGCTCCAAATGTGAATTATAAAGAGTAGCTTAAAGAAATAGTTCTCCAAAAATGAACATTTACTGTAAATGTGCTCACCCTCAGGCCAATCGAGATGAGTTTGTTTCTTCATCAGATTTGGAGAAATGAAGCATTGCTTCACTTGCTCAGCAGTGAATGGGTGCCGTCAGAATAAGAGTCCAAACAGCTGATTAAAAACATCACAATAATCCACACCACTCCAGTCCATCAGTTAACATCTGGAGGAGACAAAAGACGCATGTTTATCAGAAATAAGTCTAAACTTTAACGCGTCCACAGTCCATAATAATGCTTCCTCCTGTTGTCTCTCACATCAAAATCCACCCACATATTCGTGTAGGAGTGTTTTGGACTGTTTTGACATGTAAATGGTGCTTGATCTGTGTAGATCTCTCTCCTGATTCAGATTAGATTACCTTTTTCATTGGAGAAAGCAATATCATAGATAGTGGACTCATATTATAGCTGGAAGCTACATTTTATTTGTTTCTTACAAACACACAGCTTTTCACTCCACAGATGTTAACTGATTGACTGTGGATTACTTGTGGTTTATTGTGATGTTTTAATCAGCTGTTTGGACTCTCATTCTGACGGCACCCATTCACTGCAGAGCATCCATTGATGAGACACTGATGCAATGCGATTATTTCTACAAATCTGATCTGAAGAAACAAACTCATCCTAATCTAGGACAACTCTCATGCTAACATCAAAGCATCAGCATTGTTTTACAGGTCCTTTATTTGATTTGTTACTCTTTTGGTGGTTTGTTCTTCAGGTATTGGCGCAGAAGGCTGGGAATGCGGGTGGATTATTCCGAATATGAAGGCTATCGCTTCTGTTACTCTCACAGAGGGACTCCAGGCACCCGTCCGTCCGTCCTCTTGTTACACGGCTTCTCCGCACACAAAGACATGTGGCTCGGTGTGGTCAAGGCAAGAAACCACAGTGGAGCAGTTGCTCAACAGTTCAATTCACTATTTAACAAACAAGGATTATTTTTGGTGCATTTAAAGGTCAAATATATAAAATGCTCAAAAATCATTTCACAACAAATCACATGGCCTGAAGAGCACTTTGGGACATGATTTCGAAAGCATAAAATACAAGCATAGTTACATAAATCCTGTTGACTCACACTGATACTCAAGAACACATGCTTTTAATATATGAATCAGATCATGCAGTAAAATAATCCTTTGACTGACTGTGCATATTTGTTTTATCTTTTGTAGTTTCTTCCTAAAAATATGCACTTGGTGTGTGTTGACATGCCGGGACATGAGGGTACGACCCGCACCAGTGCTGTGGATTACTCCATCGAGGGCCAAGTCAAACGGATACATCAGGTGGGGGTCATTTCTGGCAAATGTATGTAAATGTAATGCTTATTATTTAAGAATTTTTAATTGCATTTAATATTCAAATTATAATTACATATATAAACATTTTTTTCTTTACTAAATAATTTACATTTAATTCATTAACTAATTTAACTAATTTGTTAAAAAATTACGTGCAATAAGAATAGTAATATAATAGTATTAATCATTTTAATATTCAAATTATAATAACAATTTTTATTTATTACATCTTTCTTTTTCCAAGTAAATGAGAAAAATAATTATATATATATATATATATATATATATATATATATATATATAGATATATATATATATATATATATATATATAATTAATTTTTTTTATTAAATTCAATATTCAAATTGCAATTAAAATTATTTCATTTTAATGTAATAATTAAATTAATTATTAAATTAATTAATTTGTTCCTTTGTTTAAATATTATAAACTATTAGAAGTATCAATGGTAATATAACATTAATTTGAATTAATTGTAAAATATTTATTTTTAATTCATACCAAGAAAATCAAGAAAAGCTCAGTTTCTTATCAATCTGACACTTGAGTTGATGTACATCAGCTTGATGAATTCCCAGCCACTGACCCAGTTTTTCTGTTTGGCTAAACCTTTACACGGTGTGTAGACTAATACGTTTCTCTTGATGACACAGTGGATTTATTAGGCTTACATGTCGAGATCTCTCTGAAGCATCTTGAGATCAATGAAAAGCCCTTGTGTCTTCATTTTCAGTATTCTCGGCCCAGAGCTAATCAGCTTTCTTTCAACAGAACAGGCTTGTGCCTAAAATAGATGGCCTTCTTCAAACCCGGGGCACTTTACTCGGTTTCCCAGCCTGAAATACGGCCCTTGTGTGTCAGGTTGATTTTGGCTCAATTAAAGCTGTCTTTCATTTAAAGCAACTTCTGCTAATTGCTGATTTGCTTAGCTGGAGTGATTATGCTGAAAGAGGCGTTTTTGTCATGATGCTGAGAGCGAGCATTTTTGGGGTTTTTAGGTTAAGGATGAACCTGCTTGTTTTGATGGATGCAGATTAAAAATAACTCCCTTTTATCTCTGGAGCACATTAAAGTCTCTGACTTCAGTGTGCATCATCCTTATCTGATGCAACCATTCACAGTCTATCTGAAGACTGATTGTTTGTCCTCACTGAAAAAACAAAACGCTGTTTGATGCAGAAGAATTCCAGCCGGATGGACGAAAACTGTTAGTGCTGTTTTTCTAGTGCTGGTGTTTGATTCTTAAAACGATCTTTTATGATGTTCATTAATACCCAGCTTACAGGAAAGGCTCTCAACTTTATGAACAAATGGTTTTCCAGTAACGTTTATAGAATGTTCGTTCAATCTTTACAGTATCTGGTCTTTAATCATTCTCAGAACATCAGCACAAAAACATTATTTCATTCATACATCATTCATGGAATGTTTTTTTTTTCTTAAATGTTGCAGATGGATGTGCGTCTAATGTGTTTTAAATGTTATAATTTGTTTTAGAATGTTCGGCGAACATTCAAAAGTAACATTTCCTTTATGTTCCAAAAATGATCAAAAGAAAACACTTTTCAAAACTGGACATTTAGAATGTTCAACGAAGTAACGTTTTTGTAACATTTTCAAAACATTCTCTGAACGTTCTGTATTTTTGTTAGCTGGGGAGCAGATCCAATTTTCTCAATTTTTTCTCTGTTTAGTTTGTGAAGAGTATCGGTTTGACCAGAAAGCCCTTCCACCTGATCGGCACGTCCATGGGAGGAAACGTGGCTGGAGTTTATGCCTCCCGTCACCCGTCTGATCTGTGCGGCGTCACGCTCATCTGTCCAGCTGGTCAGTTCTTGTGTTTCTGATCCTGAAATAGTTCATCAGCAACACTTCAACATTCTCTAGAATCAGTCTATTTCAGAAGGTGATATACAATGTCTGCATTAATATCCCATGACATGTACTTTGTACCAAGGATAAAATGTTGATGAGGCAAGTAAAATACTGATAAAGACGGATGAGGTTATTGTGACTTTCATGATTAGATAAGATGTCAGGTAAATAAAAGCATTATTTAAGTCACAGAACAGATCATGAGCAACAAGACAAACTGTATTTTGCCCTCAAAATATCAAAATAAGAGTTTGCATGACATTACAAAACTATATGACATTGATATATATCGCCAAATTGTGCTGTAACGGATAAAAAAAGGTTTTTATTCTGTTTATTGCATTAAATGTGCACTTTAGCTAAAATGTGTAAAAAATGATCTGTGATTTTATACCTGTTTATTATATAAGTGGTAAGTAGTGTTATTTTAGTATATCTACTATTATACTTTTTAATGTTTTAAAGTAATATAATATGAATTGTAATATTTGAGTAGTAATATTTTGATCTTGTTTATATTTTTATATCTTTCATTTTAATTGTAGTTCAAGTTTAAGTCATTTTTTGTGTGTTTTTGTCATTTGAATTCGTTTTTTTTTTAATGTTAGTTTCAGTTTTAGTTAATTTAGTACATCTCCCAGGATGAATAGATGCTTCTGCTGTGTAAAGGAACATTTCTGGGTTTGACAGGTCTCCAGTATCCCACTGAAAGTAAGTTTGTTCAGCGTTTGAGGGAACTGGAGCAAGCTCAGGACAGTGAGGGGATCCCGCTGATACCCTCCACACCAGAAGAGATGGAGGAGATGCTCAAACTGTGCTCATACGTGCGCTTTAAGATCCCTAAACAGGTGTGTTTATGTGCTTCGATGCTTCTTATGGGAGTCTGAATCGGCTGTGAATGGCTGTTTTGGTTCTTCCTCTGGTTTCCTAGATTCTTCAAGGACTGGTGGACGTTCGTATTCCTAACAATGACTTCTACCGCGAGTGTGAGTGTCTCTGGTGTTGTTCCTTCCTCAGTGTCTTCAGAAATAGCAGATCTGTGTTCAGTCTGATCGATATCTTCTGCAGGTTTCATGGAGCTCGTCGGAGAGAAATCCAGACACTCTTTACATGAGAACATGCATCTCATTTCAACTCCTCTTCAGGTTATTTGGGGGAAAAACGACCAGGTACAGAGGCGCTTTATTAGGATTGCAGAATGTGTCTCACAATTGCAAGTTATTCATTGTGAGATTTTTAGAATTATGAGAAAGTAAAGTCAGAATTCAAATTTTATAGATTTTTTTTTTCTTAGAATTGGGAGTTATTAATTCTTAGAATTCTGAGAAAAATGTATGACACAATTTATACCTTTTTCCTCAGATTGTGAGTTTATATCATCAATTTCAGATTTTTTATGACTTTTTCAGCATATTCTCAGAGTTGTATTTCTGTTTGCCAGTTTATATCCCTAATTTTTATATTTCTTTATTTGTCAGAATTCTGAGTTCATATTTTGCAGTTGCAAGTCATTAATTGTGAGATTCTCATAGTTCTGAGAAAAAAAAATCAGCATGAATTGTGAGATATAAACTTTTTTTTTTTTTTTTTTTCAGAATTTCACATTTTCTGACTGCTTTTCAGACTTTTTCTGACTTCTGATTTATTTTGCAAGTGCAAGTTATTGTTACGGAAAAAGCCAGATTGTGAATTTCTATGTCAAAATTCAAACTTTTTTTTTTTTCTTAAAATTGTAAGTTTCGTAAAATCTTGGAATTCTTCCCTTTCCTGACTTCTCCTTGACTTTTTACCCAGCATTTTATTAGTTGTGAGAAAAGAGACCACTTTTCTTCTTTGCAAGAATGTAATGGCATATGTAGAATTCAGCCATTATAAAAAGCGTGCACATTTGACACTTGACCTGAGTAAAGAGCAGATTCTGTGTATTGTGTTCTCCAGGTGTTGGACGTGTCCGGGGCTTCAGTTCTGGCCAAAGCCATCCCAGGATCTCAGGTTCATCTGCTGGACAACTGTGGTCATTCAGTGGTGATGGAGCGGCCCAGGAAATCTGCTCAGCTCATCATGGACTTTATCATCGCACAACAGAACGCAGCGATCAACAGCAACAAGAAACTGTCCTAGAACTGGACTTCATATGGCTTTAATATGTTGCTTCAGGGTTAAGGATCTCAGCTGCAAACCTAAAAGTTGCTGGTTTGATCTCGAGAGAGAAGGAGAAGCAGAGTCCTGCTGTGTAACTGATTACTCTTTATTGTAAGTCAATGCAGTTTGTGCACAGAAAGATGCATTGGATCAAACAACAATATATGATTGGACTATGGAAGCCTGTTTCTGCCTCTGAATAATAAATATAAAAAGGGAATCGAGACTTTTTGTTGCAGGTTTCTATTTCGCAATTCAGACTTTTTTCTTGCAATTCTGTGTTTGTATCTCTTGATTCTGACATATTCTCTCAGAAATGTGAGATGTAAACTCACAACTGTGCATTATAAACTCCAATTCTGAGACCATTTTATTATATTTGCATGTTTATATCTTGCATTTCTGACTTTATTTCTCAGAATTGTTTCGAATTTAAATCTCACTCAATTCTGATGTTATTTCTTGCAACTCTTATTTCTCAAAATTGTGAGTTTATGTAACGCACTTATGCGAAAAAAAGGGAGAATTGTGAGATAAAAATGTGCAATGACATTTTTTATTATTATTCAGTGGCAGAATCTGGCTGCAATATTTAACAGCCTGTAAATGATCCGTAAAAGTAATTTTTCTTACAGTGAACGCTCAGGGACGCACACTAACCACTGAGTTGTAAAGCACTTCGATAGCTATGCAGATACAGATCAGTGTCCTGCAGACAGCAATGGTTCCACTTTAACCTGGAACAGACCAAAAACAGTTATTTACTATTAATATAGTTCACATTTTCCTCTGATACCATTCCATGTTTGAAGAGACCTATCTAGACAGCTTTTCTGGGCATCACATGCGCTTTCCTTTCCTTTCCTGTTCTTTACCTTTCTATTTTAAGAGGATTTAATGTTGGTGGTGAAACGTGCATCATATTCTTTCTTAGACTACTGTTCTTACAGTTTAGACCTCGTATAAATAAGACTGTATGTCTTGTAAATGTATCTCGGAAATAATGCAGCTATTTCATGCCTTTGTTAGGATCTGGTTAATAACGCTGTCTTTAGTGAATGCATATTTAGTGACTTCTTACAGTATTTTTGTCAGTTTAGACTCCGTTTACATGGTCTTAAAACACAGGAGACGTAGTGAAGTTTTCATTTTATTTTCATGACTAATATCAACATATATCACAACTTTTGTTTGAAAGATTCTCCAAATCACAAAGGAACTGAACATGGTTCAGATATGACTAAATATCTTTATAAAAGTCATTTAAGTACATTTGCATCATATTACGGCTTGTCCCTTGATGGAAGACAAAATCATAAAGTACTACATAGTATAGTATAAATATTTTTCCAAGCTGAAAATGTTTATTGTACCTTTTTAATCTAAAAAGAAAAGAAAATAAAACAAATATTTTAAAAGTTGGTTAATTTGTTTTTATTTCCTTCACAGAAGTGGTTTATACTGTATCATTGCTTTTACAAAAAAAAAAAATTGTGTTTAAATCTTAATAATAAAAAGCTAATTAGCATTAATCTAATAATTATTATTAACAATTCATGAGTCAATGACTTTCATAAAATCTTCACTGAAGACAAAATAGAACACATATTCCAGAAAATGGAATTCTAATTCATGTTTGTGGATCAAATCTTGTTACAAAGATAAACAATATTGTTTTGTTTAGCCCTGATACAGGACAATAACACAGTTTTTAAAATGCCATGAAAATGTAAAAGTCTAATACAGATGTCAGTAAATGTTCTCATCTGGAACATGAAGTGAAATCTTCACAGAAGATCGAATCATCAGAGCACTTAACAGTGCAAATATCTCTTCCAAACTGGAACTCATGAAACACTTTTCTTCGAAAAGAGAAACTAAAAGTATAAAAGTGTCCACTGAATCTAGTGTAGATGTTCAGTCTGAGTCTGTAAGGCTCTCTCAAGGCCTCCAGGTGGCGCTCTTGTTGACATTCATGTCTTTGCTGGAGGTCTTCTGGTCTGGAAGGACACTTTCCCTCCTGTTCTGATCACATGATGTCTGCAGCTTCTGGAAGTGCTTCAGCAGTCTTCTCTTGCTCTGTGTCTTCATCTCATCTCTGGACAGGAAGTGCACAATCTCACAGACTCTCCTGAAGAAGCCTTGATTGACAGCATGTGAACTGGAGTTGTGTCGTTTCAGGAAGTTGAGCTTCATCTCCAGGAAATCATCTTGAATCAGTCTGCTGCTCGAGGAACTCTGGAGCCAGAAGACACTTGAGCTGCTCGATGCTGCTGTTGATACCATCTCTGCACATCTTCTCCACCATCGGCTTTCTCAGCTGCAAATGAAGACAGAAAAGCATCAGAGAAGTGTCCTTGGAATAAACCAGTGATTGAGAAGAGCCGTGAAAGCTGCTGCAGTAATGCTGCTGTAAGTAGGATGTGAATGTACCTTGTTGTTGAGAGGGAGAAGCTCCTTTGAGATGATTGTAGCTGTCATGTCTGGATCTCTGTGCTGTAGATCTCTCTGTTCAGACTGAGTCTGGTTTGCACTGGCTGCAGCTCCTCTATTTATACTCCCAAATCTCCATATGAATGTGTGAGGCTTGAGCTTGTTGGAGTTTCTCACCGTTTGGAGCCAATGGAAGAGCTCAGACAGACAATGAGGGATGTGGAGCGCCACATGCTCAATGATCCTCCATCAGGAGCTCAAAGGAGCAGGTGGAGAGTGACTCTGGGAAAGTGCTGAGAGCTCATGTTCACATCAATGACACTGAAGCAATGTCATAACCAAATCAGTGCCATACTGAGATTTCACTCCTGGATCTGGTGGAGCCACAGAGACACACAGCTTCCCACACTTCTGTATCGTCATTAAATCACTCACACAATAGAAGTGTGTCGGCCCTTACAGGACTAATTTTGGTTTCCAAACACTGAATCACCTTTGCTGTGAGTCACACAGAAGCTTTAATGGTGATAGGCTGTAATAAAAGTTTTTCTGCAAGATTTTAAATTATAATTCAAGTCTGGAATTAAAAGTTGGTTAAATCCATTATGGGTAGGCTAAATGATTTATTAAATTGATGCACATTTAGTTTGAGTTCAATTAATTTAATAACTGCACAGATGTGCTTCAAGTGACTTCAGTGACATGCATCAGGGAATGCATTTGTAAATTCAACCTTTAGGGTTTAAATAGTAGGCCTATTTGAACATCTGTTTCTCTTGTGAATAGACACACTTCTATTGTTGTGTGTGTGAGAAACTCTGGAGAACAGAGTCACAGTTCTCGTGTCATTAGCATCCTAAACCCCAACACAAGCTCAGGATTTGACAAACACACGAGGGAGAACACACACTTATGGATATTTACATACATGCATGAACTTGCTGATAAAAACATCATTAATCCACACCACAAAAGTACTTGTGAATTATTGTGAATTTTTTATCAGCTGTTTGG
Organism: Carassius auratus; assembly: GCF_003368295.1. Classification (NCBI taxonomy): domain Eukaryota; kingdom Metazoa; phylum Chordata; class Actinopteri; order Cypriniformes; family Cyprinidae; genus Carassius; species Carassius auratus. Next base: position 16,522,266 of record NC_039278.1, on the reverse strand, counting down.
ACTCTCATTCTGACGGCACCCATTCACTGCAGAGCATCCATTGATGAGCATGTGATGCAATGCTACATTTTTTAAAATCTGTTCTAATGAACAAAATAATAATACTATTTCTTTAAGTCTAAACTTAAAATTGTAGATTCGCTTTCTTGCCTTTGCATTTCATGTCTTTGAAATCTAATCATATACTGAATATAGAGACAGAAATTGAATGTAAATCTTTGCTGAAATGCATAATTCTTTACATTTTTCATTGCTTTAAGACAGATTTCAAGAGCATATGTCCTGTGTCCTGTGCATAGCTGTAAGTGCAGAATTCTTGAGCTGACCATCTTGTGGGAACTTGATCTGTCCTGCGTCCCCACATTCATAAAGATGAATATAAGTGACCTTATGGCAGATGGCAGAGAGGAGAACATCCCACCGATTCACTCATCAACACACTGTTGTTCAAGCAGCTCAGGCTTCTGATTGGCTGAGAGGAGAGCGATGCAAGTATAAATGGAAGCTGAAGATGACAGATCCATGAGACATCAGCTCCTGTGAGGAACCTTTAACACTGAAGACACTTCGGTCCAAACTGAGCTTCATCTTCAACACTCGGCCCGACAGGAATCAGCATCAGTCATGACGACCTACATGGACATGTCTTTCCAGAGCAGCATCAAGACTCAACACGTGCAACACGCAAGGTAGAAGAACTTCACAAACCGGCAGATGCATGAAAAGCTCCAAACCTAAGCGCTATCTTCTAGTGTTTGATTCAGTTTTAATATTCTAAATGCACGTGAACTGAGGTGATTGTGTTGTTGTTTTCAGATGCGTTCTTACGTGTTTGGAGAGAAAGTGTGGCAACAGTTTGGAGAAGCTCAGGTGTGCTCTTGGAGAGTATCTTCAGAACGGCATCCACACCTCAGATCTTCTGGAGAGGGCCGTGTCTTTCATCACCCTCAAAAGAGTTTTACTTTCCCATGACGGCTACTCCAAATACTCCCGTGACCTCCTGCGTCTGTTCCCTGATCACACAGAAGATGTAGCAGCGTTGTGCTCTGAAGAATGAACATCACATGAGCACCAAGAACAAAACTCACACAAAAGACTCTTATGAGAAAGAGTGAACAGAAGAAGAAAATCTCTCACTGTCATGCCTTTGACTTTGTATATGTAACTTTATGCCTTAATGATTTACATTTGAATGTATTTCTTGCTCGAAAGAAGAATATTTTTATATTTTTGTTTTCACAAATGCTCAGTTTTTATGCATTATATGCATTATTCTTGGCAGATACACTGCAATGCATTTTAACAACTGTGTTTGTAAGTGAATGATACTTTATGCTGTTTTTTGTTTAGCATGAAAAGATTTAAACCAAAACTCCTTTAATTGGAGTAAATGTTATTCTATTGGGATGCAACAATAACCTCATATAATTGATAATGGCTTGAAAAGATAGAAAATAAAAGTAGGTTTTTAATGCAATTTCCATTCATTGTCTTATTTGATGTGTATTATGAAGGTTTCTTGCTCTATAAGCAGTCAGATTGCTACTTACAAAATATACTAGCCTATGTGTTCACATTTATTTTATCATCTTTAAGGGAGGAGACATAATGCAATCCTAATAAAATGTTCTCAGAGCAACACATTTCTATAAAATCTTGAAATGTTATTGCTTTCTAACATAGTGACTTACATACACTCACATTTTAAAAAATCATTGCAAAAATATCACTCAACAACTATCCCTTCAATTTAGTTTCTTATGCTCAAATAGATTTTTTAAAAAAAGCTTTCATTTCAGGTTGTTAAAACTTTTCGTTTATCGAGTGAAATGTTGGGTGTGAGTGCTGAAGAAATGATTGTGATTGAATGTGTGTCATGAGAGTGTGTCTTTTCAAATTGGATTTTGTGAGAAAAACATGGAAAACAAAGTGAGATGGGGATTTAAGATATATGAGTAATAATCACAGATGTCAGACGTTCAGATGGTTGTTTTATTTCGCAGCAGAAATACAGGACATTCACTAAACTGCTTTAGTCTTTTCAAATTTCCATAACCTTCACAGAAGGACACAAATGATCACATGAGCAGTTAAAATGACAAATTCCAACATGACAGAAATTTGTCGTGAGAATATAAACCTTCACAGTTGGAACAATGACAGCTGTAACCAACCAACACACGTTTACAAGCCCTTAAAACAGAGTCAATCTGAATGTGATCTATTATAGACCAAAGAGAAATGATTAAATATGAATCACAGAGTTTGAATTATCATCATCTCAGATTAAATCAAATATGGGTTTGTTTTGAGCCACTTATATAAATAATTAATAATTTAGCAAGATTCTTGCCATCACATTCATATAAGGAAATCAGAACATTTCACATAACATATTGTTTAAAAACTCTTTTTTTTTATCAGCTTTTAGAACAAAACTTCAGAATCAGAGTAGTTTTCTGATCATAAATGATGTAAAAGTATGTAAAAGTCAATGTTGTCTGATGGAGATGTCAGTAAATGTTCTCATCTGGAACATGAAGTAAAGACTTCACAGAAGATCAAATCATCAGAGCACTTAACAGTGCAAATATCTCTTCCAAACTGGAAAAGAGAAACTAAAAGTATAAAAGTGTCCACTGAATCTAGTGTAGATGTTCAGTCTGAGTCTGTAAGGCTCTCTCAAGGCCTCCAGGTGGCGCTCTTGTAGACATTCATGTCTTTGCTGGAGATCTTCTGGTCTGGAAGGACACTTTCCCTCCTGTTCTGATCACATGATGTCTGCAGCTTCTGGAAGTGCTTCAGCAGTCTTCTCTGGCTCTGTGTCTTCATCTCATCTTTGGACAGGAAGTGCACAATCTCACAGACTCTCCTGAAGAAGCCTTGATTGACAGCATGTGAACTGGAGTTGTGTCGTTGCAGGAAGTTGAGCTTCATCTCCAGGAAATCATCTTGAATCAGTCTGCTGCTCGAGGAGCTCTGGAGCCAGAAGACACTTGAGCTGCTCGATGCTGCTGTTGATACCATCTCTGCACATCTTCTCCACCATCGGCTTTCTCAGCTGCAAATGAAGACAGAAAAGCATCAGAGAAGTGTCCTTGGAATAAACCAGTGATTGAGAAGAGCCGTGAAAGCTGCTGCAGTAATGCTGCTGTAAGTAGGATGTGAATGTACCTTGTTTTTGAGAGGGAGAAGCTCCTTTGAGATGATTGTAGCTGTCATGTCTGGATCTCTGTGCTGTAGATCTCTCTGTTCAGACTGAGTCTGGTTTGCACTGGCTGCAGCTCCTCTATTTATACTCCCAAATCTCCATATGAATGTGTGAGGCTTGAGCTTGTTGGAGTTTCTCACCGTTTGGAGCCAATGGCAGTGGCGGCTCCAGACAGATTTTACTAGGGGGGCCAAGGAGGGGCCAGTGTTTAACCAGAGGGGCACATTAAAA